>NW_004955494.1:7167012-7261854 GCF_000276665.1 Chinchilla lanigera
AAAAAAAAAAAAAAAAAAAAAAAAAAAAAAGAAATCTGTGTTCTAAAATGGCTTTTTAACAATGTAGACCAGAGCTGGGGATGTGTAGCTCTGTGGCAGAACCCTTGCTTGGTATGTGTGAGGTCCTACTTCCATCCTTAGCACTGCAGTAACACAGATCAGCCACTTCAAAGAGGTTAAAGTGAATCCAAAGGTCTTGTTTTCCCCAAAAACTTTTGAGGCAGTCAGGAGAAATCAGAAAATATTTGAACTATGAACCAAATTGTCTTTAATGGGGTGATTTTCAAGGTGTTTCACATGAATCATAACACATTACAGTTTTTTGTCTATATTTCTGGATTTTCCTCTAGGAAAAAGAATTTATTTTATTTTGGTACCATAATAAGCATATAGTAAAAAGATTGTCTCCCTCCTTGCACTTGCCCCTAGCCAACAGAATCCTTCTGCAGAGACAAAATCACTACTACTAGTTTCCTGTAACTCTTTGGAGATATTTTTACATATATACATTTTTTTTCACAAATGATAATATACTGCACGTTCACTTCTGCTCCCCTCCTTTCTCAGAATGTGTCAGGCATGGCTCCATACCTGTATATAAATGTTTCCTTCTTCTAATGATTATATAGAATTCTGTTATATGACCATACCATAATTTCTTCAGTTGGCCTATCATCAATGGACATTTAGACTTCACTTTTGCTATTACAAACAATAGTGAAAAAATATACCTAAGTGTAGAAACTATAAATATTACGGGTAAAGGAACATTACCTAAGAGCTAAAAAAAGAAAGCTCTATGAAATCTTATTTGGGATACCTATTCTCAAAATTTAAGATCATATAATTTAGACAAACAAAAATATAATAAAATTAGAGGTTTGTAACATGGAAAAGAGGACAAGATTCTTGTGAATCTATTACTCTCTTTACAAGTAGGATGGTTTAAGAGTTAAGTGAAGTGTTTGGATAGCAGAATGAGATGGCTAAAGAGAAATTTGACCTCCATACACACAGATTTTTTTCTAGTGCCAAAAACCATAACCCTGGTGTCTTGGTTACTTTTCTCTCCTTGCTGAGACAAAATATCTGACACCCAAAATTAAGGAAGGAAAGGTTTATTTAGCTCACAGTTTGTGGAGGTTTCAGTCCATAGTTGGCTGGCTCCAAGGCAGAGTGACACATGGCAGAGGGCAACAGTTCATGGTGGCCGAACAGCAAAACAACAAGAGCACAAGGGAGGAATGGCAGAGAAAAGCAAGCCTTTCACTTCCTCATATTGTAAGCAGGCTACCCCTACCCAGGGGGCGTGTAGCACTCACATAATCTTTATGCCCTCCTCTTGCACAAGTTCAGGATGAATACAAAGTAAGGACCCTGGCCCCCTGCTGAATCACATAGTTAACCTTCTAAACTTCTTACATTGACACAATGAACAACATCCCAGAAGGGTAAGGGCATGTCTTTTTCACCCCAGGATGCGGAACTGCTGAGTCACTTACCTAAACCTCTAGACTCCCCAAATTAACACAATGTAATAACCACAACACATGGAAAAGTTAAAGAATACAGGACTGCAAGTTAGAAATGATTAAGGCTGAGAAGAAAAACATGGTCATGAAAAGATAGGTTCAAATAGTGTTGCAGAGAAGCATGGCAAATTGAGAGGTAGAGAACAATGACAAGCAAGTGGTAGAGGAGCTACCAGAGCATGGCTCCATGACGATGGCCCAATAAGGTTGGCGTGAAACCCATGGGAGTCCCTTTGCAATACAACTTTCACCTTAATCTGTGGTCAACCCTGATGCATCCACTCTCTCAGCTAGAGGATGCATAGGAATGTCAGACAGGAGGAACTGGGAGAAATAAAGACAGTGGTAGGACTGGACAGGTGGTGTATGTCTGTCATTCCAGCTGCTGAGGAGGCTGAGGCAGAAAGATCACTTGAGCCCATAAGCTCAAGACTAGCCTGGGTAAAATGATGTGTACAGGAGCCCCACACAGCTGTAGTTGCTCGCCAAGATGTCACTTGCCCTGGTAACCATTTCCTCCCTCTCTGGGTATCATCATGGTGGACATGCTCAATCTTTCAAGGTGCTATCTCTGAATTCTGGGAAAATGTTCTTTAGATGTCATGCTTTATAAGGGAATATGAAAGGCGTGATTCTTGTATACTAATGTTACAAAGAGAGTTTAAGGAAATTGTTCTTTCAGCATTGACTCAGAGCTTCCATTTCCTCCTTTTCCCACTACACATGCCTGCACTCAGGTGCAGATGTAACTCAGATATGAGCTGATGGAGGGCTGAACTTGGATATAAATCTGAGTAACAAACTGCTTCAGTATCACCCCTGCCTCCCCAGTGACTAAGGCTTCTTTACCATCTGGTATGTCAGGTCCTTCTCTGGAGATTTCATCAGATCTTCTGTAGGTACATGTCTGGTGTTCTCCCTTGGTCCCCCAGAGGTGCTTAGATGTGTATAAATCCCAGGAGCAGAAAAAAAATAAATCTCCCTGCAGTCCTTCTTGGGCAAAGCAGTTTTAGGAGAATATCTGACAAATTTTTTTTCTAGCAAATTATTTTTAGCTCTCAAGAAATAAAATCAATGACAAAGTTTTAACACAAATTTCCACTTTATGTAAAAATATATACAAGATCTAAACAATAGCTATAGAAAAAGCAAATCAGTGGTTGCCTGAGGCAGTGGTGGAGGGGGGAACAGTGCAAAGGCACATAAGGAAACTTGTCAGGTAAAGGAACAATTCTGTATCTTGACCATGGTGATGATTCTCTGATTATCTGATGATACTTCATAGCTTGAAGTTCTTTAAAAACAGACACTGGACCAGGTATGGTGGCAAACACCCATGACCCCAGCACTTTGTGAGGCTGAGGCAGAAGAATCCCAAGTTTGAGCCTAGAGTAGACAACTTGGAGACTCAGGGAAATCCTGTATCAAAATTAAAAAGATTTGGGTTATAGGTCAGTTTGAATGTTGGGGTTCAACACCCCATCTTATTAAAAATGGACCTAAGAAACAAATTATCTGAAGGTAATTATGTGGCAGGTGATGCCAAGAAGCATAAGTGAGGAAGTATGGAGAATAAGACAAGGAACAGAAAAAAGGGTACCTTGATATGTCCATGTGGGTAACTGGTATTCAGTCATGTTGAGGACCCACTGAGATACTCTACAACAAGCCTAGGAATCCAAGAAGACAGGGAAACTGCGGTATTTCTTCATCAATTCCCAAGCCCTCTCGACACCCTATTAACACTTGCAGTTTGTTCCATTTGCAACCAAGCTTCCAGTGACACAGAAGAATAAGACATACTATTAGTCAGCTCTTCATCACTGTGACAAAATACTTGAAATAATTCCCTTAAAGGAGGAAAGATTTATTTTGGCTCACAGTTCCACAGGTTTCAGTCCATGGTAACTTGGCCCTGTTACTTTGTGCCTATGTTGAGACAGGGAGTGTGTGGTAGAGAAAAACTCACCTCATGGTGCTGGGAAACAAAACAAAGAAGAAGCCAGGATCCCAATATCTCCTTTAAGAACCGCCCCCCCATGATCTAACTTCCTTCCAAAAAGCCTTACCTTAGAGTAATTCACTTTCATAATGTTTAATTTTTTTTTTTTTTTTTGGTTTTTCTCCGGTACCGGGAACCGAACTCATGATCTTGCGCTTGCCAGGCAGGCGCTTTGCCACTGACCTAAATCCCCAGCCCCAAGTAATTCACTTTCAAATTCTCCCTACTCATGCAGAGTAACTGTCTGTCATCTCTCTCTTCCTTGTTCACCATCTTCAAATGTTCTTCTTTTATTAAAAAACTAAACAAGCCTTGCCTCTTAAAGGTTCTACCAACTGTAATAATGCTGCAGGCTGGAAACCATGCCTTCAGCATGTGGGTTTTTCAAGAATGTTTAAGATTCAAACAGTAACACATAGGGAAGTTGGGAGCTGTCTGAATCATCAGCAGTTGCAGTGAACTCCAGGGGGCTGATGGGAGGTGGGGCATAGCATCAGTGACATCTATAACATACCAATAGCAGACCAGTTGACTACAAGAAAATTTAACTGAAACTGTCTTGAGCAAGATATAACATTTCAGCTTGTAGAGTCATATAGTCATAAAGTCCAAGGACAAATCAAAGAACTCATAACATCATCCAACTTCTCTCCATCTTTCAGCTCTGATCTCCTGCATATGAGCTTTATGGAAAGTTCTGTGTGGTAACAAAACAGATGCTAAGAGCTCTTGGGTCTATAGCCTCCAGAATTAGAGGGAATGAGAACATCTTTTCCTGAAAGATATTACATAAGTGACTGGAGCTGGCACTAACTCAGATTACTTGTCTCTAAACCAATGGGTCAAAGGGATGGAAGGATATTGATTGCTAAGGTGCAGCCTTCCACCAATCCTGAACCATCATGGTGGTTCAGAGACTTTAGGTCTTTGGCCAGTGCGTGGTCACCTGTTCCATTGCTGGTGGCTCCATCACCTGAATGACAGGAATGCTGATGTGGAAATTATGTTTTGTCCTCAGAAATTATCAGAGAACTGGTTCTAAAAAACATCAGAAAGCATATTGGGCAAGAAGAAAAACGTGTCTATCATATCAGTGTATCTTAAATTTTACTACACATATTATACACCAATCTTACTAAATATAGACCCCAGTTCAATTGAGCCTGAGATTCTAAGAAGCTCATGGTGGTATCAGTGATGCCAATTTATGGGACACACTTTTGAGTGGCAAGCCTCTCCACACACATGGCGAAAAATCATACTATCCATGATTTCCCTTTTACTCCCATAGTGCTTAGTTCTTTCTGTCAGCTGTCTTAGTTCTCACCTCTTTTCCTTCCTTTTTAAATTCTTCCACTCAGCTCTTTAATATTTCTACTTTGGTATCAACCAATACTTTCATTACCTTTCCAAATCATTTCAGATTTTTTTTTGACAGAGTCTTGCTATTTAGTTCACACGGCCCTTGAACTCACTACGTGACCCAAGTTGGCCTCAAACTCACAGAAATCTTCCTCCACGCATCATGCCTGACTCACTCTTATTTACTGCTTTTAACTAAAATATGCCCTACCACTTAAACAGAAGGTGTTCATTTTATTATACTACATATATTTCAGGGAATAGATTTTATTGATTCTTTTATAAACTCTCTTTCTTCAAGAGTTATGTAATTTAGCAATGTTGTCCTCTCCTCCTACTTTTTAATGCTGTCTTGTACCATCCTGGTCACATTCTCCCTCATCTACTTGCTCACTGTTTTTCTGTCCAGCCCAATTCCTACCACATGACTTCTCAGTTATTTGATCCTCTCATTTCAGTGATCACTTCTTTATTCCACTTGAAGCCAGAGTGACTTCACAAAGCCACTCTCCTAAAGTCCTACTTCCTTATGATAACTATTGTGGACCCAAAGGTGTGTCAATTAACTATGGTCCCCAATGTAAGCTTTCTTGAAATGACATCTGTGCAGTGGAACTTCCTGTCATGGTCCAGCCCTTGCATGGCACAGATTCACTTTCTCATACATGTTCAAGAATCAATTCCTCCTTATTCACCATGGGCCTCTCTTTCCAAAGGTACACTCAGAAGAGGGGTATGATGCTTAATCTTGACTGTCAACTTGCTTGGCTTGACAGATGCCTAAGAGATTAGTAAAGCATACTTATGGATGTGTCTGGATAGGTCACGGGGGCATCATGTGGTCCCTGGCCCCTTCCATTCTGGCTCTTCCCAACCTGTTCTGCTTCCTAGCCAGCACAAGTTGAGCAGTTCTCCTCTATCACATCCTTCTGCCATGATCACTTGTTGCCAGCTGACCATTAAATTGTGGTTGTCAGATATTTTGCCCCTGCAACAGAAAGCTGACCAATACAAAGGAAGTGGTTAATGGCAAGAAGTACAGCCCCCATTTTTGCATTTGGTTTTCATTCTTTTCCTCTTCTACTACCCATGCTAAACTTCTCTCGCTATCAGCCATCATCTTGGCCAGGCTTTGTGGGGTTTCCTAAAACTTTCATTTCTTAGCCTGGGTTCTTTGTAATGTAGCCTCCTCAGACTAGGACTGCTGTATGTGTCCATATACCCTAAAAAGTGGACAAAGGCTTATTAAGATTTAATCAAGTGTTCCACACACACCCCTCCTACCTACACATCCCCTTGTCGTGTAAAAGCAGCTCACCATCTTTTGCTAATTAGGTCAACAACCACTCCAAGATGGGAACTCTTCACTTTTGGTTCCTGATCTCAAGAAGTTCAGAGTGTGCTGTGGCAGCAGTAGTTTACATGGTTCAATGGGACCCTTGCAATCCTCTGGCAAGCAAGTGGCCTTTTGGGGTATCAGAACCTTTAACACTTCAGAGCTTCACATTACAAGAGGGGAGCATGAAATCCCCAGTGGGTCATTGGGATTGGTGGTGAATAGGAACATTTCTGCTTTCATCCTATTTCCTAAACCCATATATCCTTCCTACTGGGGACACTGTACCACACGGACTTTGATTTAATGTACGAACTGCATCTGGAAGGATGGCATCCTAGCCTTATAGTATATTTTCTCTGAGTTTGTGCTTGAGCAGTGCCTGCAGTGCTTTGTGAGGCTGGCTGATCTGTAGTAGATTAAAAGGTATGTGGGAACCTCTGTCAGAGGTTCTCTTCAAAGACATTATGAACAGTGAGTGCATCTCCATGGCTGACAATATTGAGACTGCTAAAAAACAAACATACCATTTGATTCAGAATTCATATCCAGGGAAAAATCTTTCAAAAATACTGTCAATGTAAATAAAGTCTTTCTCAAACTAACCAAAGCTAAGGGAATTAATCCACAGCAAACACAAGAAACGTTAAAGAAAGTTCTTCAAGTAGAAGAATACCTGGCAGAGATTTTTATCTCTGTGTGAAGAAATAAGAGCTCAACAAATGGTAATACAAAGATATGTATAAAATGTTTTCTCTTTTTTGTTTTGTTGAGACAAACTTTTGCTATGTTGTTCATGTTGCCTTGAACTATGTAGCCCGATCTGGCCTCAATCTTGTGTCAATTCTTCCGCATCAGTCTCCTAAGTACTGGGATTACGGGTGTGTGGCACTTCTCTTTTAAAATAATTCTTTTATTTTTTATTTTTATATTGGGGCTTGCTAAGTCTCAGTCTAGGATTAAACTGGTGATCCTCCTGGATCAGCCTTTGAGAGGGATTACAGGCATGTACCACTGTACTTGTCTTCATTTCTTATTTTTATGTATAAAAAAAAGGAACCTTTAACATTTGTACAAGGAACTAGAAAGTATTAAAAGGGACAACCATATAGATGAAAAGTCCAACTAGACATTTGAAAACTGGTAATCACCAAAATTAAGAACTCAGTATTTGGGTTTCCCAGAAAATTAGTCAGAACTAAAACAAAAAAAAAATTGTGAACTAGATGGTAGAAGATTTATCCCCACTGAAACTCATAGGACAAAATGAAGCTATTATGGCTTGCATCTAGATGTCCCCTCAAAGCCTTGTGAGGGCATAGGTGGGGATTTTGCAGAGTGGGCTAGAGCTAGAGTACATGACGCTAAAATTGATTCATGGTGCAATGTTAGGATTGAGGGTGCTAGGAATTAAGACTGTGAGTGCTACCTGCCCTAAACAGCCTGGATAATATATAAGGTAGAAAATTATTTCAATGTAGACATCTTTAACTTCCTTTGTTAGATTGATTCCTAAGTGCTTCATTTTTTTGGATGCTATTGTGAAAGGTGAGGTTTCCCTAATTTCTCTCTCAGTGAGTTTGCTATTTTTGTATAGGATTGCTACTGATTTTTGAGTGTTGACTTTGTATCCAGCTATGTGACTGAATCTGGTTATTAAATCTAAAAGTCTTTTGGAGTTTTTTGGGTCTTCTATATAGAGTATCATGTCATCTGCAAATAGATAATTTAACTTCCTCTTTTCTATCTTGATTTATTTTATTTCTTTCTCTTATCTAATTGCTCTAGCTAATGTGTCCAGAACTATACTGAATAGGAGTGGTGATAGTGGACACCCTTGTCTTGTTCCTGATTTTTGGGAGAAAGCTTTCAGTTTTGGACCATTTAGGATGATATTAGCTATTGGTTTGTCATAGATGACTTTAATCAGATTGAGATAAAGACCATCCACCCCAATTTTCTGTATGGTTTTTATCATGAATTGGTGTTGGACTTTCTAACAAAGGAGGTAGAAGACTTCTACATTAAAAACTACAGTACTCTGAAAAAAAAGGAGGTCAAGGAGGATATCAGAAAATGGAAAGACATCCTTTGCTCTTGGGTAGAAAGAATCAACATAATAAAAATTGCCATACACCAAAATTCTTACACAGATTTAATGCAATCCCAATGAAAATACCAGTGACATACCTCATAGAACCGGAAAAAACATTCCTAAAATTCATTTGGAACCAGAAGAGACTTAGAATAGCAAAAATAATTCTGGGCAACAAGGGGAAAGCAGGGGGCATCACAATCCCTGACTTGAAATTCTACTACAGAGCTACTGTGATAAAAACAGCATGGTACTCACAAACAAACAAACGAAACAACAAAACAGACCTGAGGATCAATGGAGCAGATTAGAAGAGGCAAAACCAGCTTCAAACACACTCAGCCATCTTATCTTTGACAAAAGGACCAAACATGTTTACTGGAAAAAATAAATTATCTTTAATAAATGGTGCTAGAAAAACTGGTTTTCCACATGTTAAAAACTAAAACTAGACCATGTATATCACCATGTACTGAACTAAAATAAAAATGGATCAAAGAGGGCTGGGGATTTAGCTCAGCGGCAAAAGCGCCTGCCTGGCAAGCGCAAGGTCGTGAGTTCGGTTCCCAGTACCGGAGAAAAACAAAACAACAAAAAAAAAATGGATCAAAGATCTACATATTAAAACAGGAAACACTAAAACTGTTGGATGAGAGAAAAGGTAGAACTCTTGAAGACATAGATGTAGGCAAAGACTTCATGAATAAAACCCCAAACACACAGGATATACTGCAAAGAATCAACAACTGGGATCTCATCCTATTAGAAAGCTTTTGCACAGCAAGAGAAGTCAAGAACAGAATGAAAAAACAACCCACAGAGTGGGAAAAATTCTCAGCCAGCTGTTCTTCAGATAAAGGACTAATATTTAGAACATATAAAGAATTGAAAAAAATCAGATCCCCCAAATTTAGAGACTGAATCAAAAAATGGTCATCTGAAATGGATAGACACTTCTCAGATAAAGAAGTACAAATGGCAAACAAATGCATAAAAAATGTTCAACATCACTGATCATTTGAGAGATGCAAATTAAAACAATGTTGAGATTCCACATCATTCCAGAAAGAATGGCTATTATCAAGAAGGAAAAAGGAACCCTGTTCCAATATTGGTGGTAGTGTAGATTGGTGCAACCACTGGAAATCAGTGTGGAGATTCCTGAAAAATTAAAACTAGCAGTCCCATTCAACTCAGCTATTCCCCTTCTTGTTATCTTCCCAAAAGTATTAAAATATATGTGCACCCATGTGTATAGCAGCACAGTTTGTAATAGCCAAATCTTGGAACCAACTCAAATGCCCATCAATCAATGAATGGACAAAAAAAGATGTGTGTGTGTGTGTGTGTGTTTTAATACATTGTACTACTTACTCAGCCATAAAGAAGGATAAACTTGGAGCTGGGGCATAGCTCAGCAGCACAAGTGCCTGCCTGAAAAGTGCACAGTCCTGAGTTCGATTCTCAGTACCCTTTCCCTCCCAAAAAGGATAAACTTGAGACATTTATAACTAAATGGATGCACCTTGAGAGCATAGTCTTAGGTGAAATAAATCAGACACATATGTGTAAATACTGCATTGTCTCTCTGGTGCAAGAAACTCAAAGTATAAATAAGAACCAAAATATATGATAGATATTGTGAAATAGGAAGTAATTGTTCAAAAGGAAAGGGGAACTGGTGGGGGAGGATGGAAAGGAAAAAAATTAGAAAAAAAGGGCAAAATGCAAACAAAGCTTTGTAAAGAAGGAGGGGAAGAGGGATTGAACACAGGGGAGGGGAGTGGGAAAAAAAGAGGAACTAAGATTTATCATGTATAGGTACAAATTCTCTATGATGAATGCGATCATTATGTATGTCTAAATTGTACCAATAAACTTAACTTTAAAAAAAGAAAGAGTTAAACTGGGCGTGGTGGTGCACTCCTGTAATCCCAGCACTCAGGAGGCTGAGGCAGGAGGATCATTGCAAGTTCGAGGCCAGCCTGGGCTACAAAGTGAGCTCAAGGACAGCCTGAACTGCATAGCGAGACCCTGTCTCAAAAAAAAGACCAGAAAAAAAAAAAAAAAGAAAGAGTTGTGGTCATCCCTCGCTTTGTTACCTTCTGCTCGCCATGAACTTTTGGTAGTACAGCCATTTTAACAATATTAATTCTGTTAATTCCTTTTGGACTTTTGTTTGTTTGTTTTGTTGTGAAACAGGGTCTCACTATGTAGCTCAGGCTGGCTTGAACTCCCAAAGATTCTACTATCTCAGCTTCCAGAGTGCTGGGATTACAGGTGTATATCACCGTGACCAGTTTGTTTTTCCATTTTCTAATGTCCTCTTCAATTTATTTTTTTAGAGTTCTGTAATTTTCATTATCAGGGTCTTTTACCTCTTAGGTTGATTCTTATGTATTTAGTTTTTTTTTTTTTTTAGCTATAGAGAATAGAATTGTTTTCCTGTTTTTTTTGGTGGGTTCTTTGTGGTGTATAGGAACACAACTGAATTTTGTGTGTTAATAGCGTATGTTGCTTTTCATTATTTCTCTGTATATGCTCATTCTTTCTGTTTTTCTTTTTTAATAAGACAGGTCTTACTTCGTAGTCCAGGCCAGTCTTGAAGCCAAAGCTGGACTCAAATTGAAATCCTATTATCACAGCCTCCTGAGTGCTAGCATTACAGGTATATGCCACCAAATGTGGCTCATATATTCTCTTGAAGTCTCTGTACCATCAACCATAATGTCTACATCTGAGTTTTTTCCTCTTTCTAGTTCTTGTACCTCATTTCTCTTTTATGTCTTTTTGTATTAGCTGAAATCTCTATAATGATGCTGGATAGTCACTTCTGGGAAGATGCGGGAGTGGTAAGCAGCAGAGAAAGAGCCTCTCTGAGATGTACTCTCTCGACACTGGAATATTGCAACGTGAGGAAAAGAAGGAGGAAGTGGGTCACTTGGACCCAGAAAGGATCTAAAGTGAGAACTGAAGCCTGCAGGGAGAGCAAAGAGAGAAACTTCAACATAGAAGCAGGTAGCAGGCAGCATTTTCTCCTTGAGATGAGACTTACTGGGTGGGAGGAGGGATTCAAACCCATGGCACACAATGACTGCTGGCAACCGCTGAGGCCTCCACAGAGAAATGCAGCAGTGGAAGGGAGCAGTGGATAAAGAAGACTGCTGTGGCTGGTGGTGAATGCTGCTGGACTGGATGTCCCAGGAGAGAGGGCAATTGGCCAGGAGCTATCTTGGAAAGGGGCCATCTGGGCTCAGAACTCAGAAAAACTGCTGGGTCCACCTACTAGCTCCAAGCTGAGTTCAGGCCCACAGAAGGTGCACCAACTGTGGCAGGCTGAACACGTCTGGTCCCAGCCTGATGGCCAGAAACCAGCCTGAACTTCAGGGGAAATAAAGGTGGAGGATAACTGAGATTATCCACTACCCCTCCCCATGAAGTTACTGCTCACTTGCTGAGATGAATCAACAGGGATTTGAACTCTGTCTCCACACATTGTCTACCAGTGAAAGCAGAGACAAACCTTGAAGTCAACATTTTTTCCCCTCAGTTTTTTTCCTTCATTATTTGATCTTGTTTTTATATGAGTGTGAATGTGGTTTCTAGTTTTTGTGGTTGTTTTCTGTTTTGTTTTTTCTTTTATTTCTTCCTTCTCTTTTTCTCTCCTGTCTTCTGTACCAGTTTCCCAAAGTTTGCCTTATTCTCCTTTGTCCTCTAGCCTTGCTTTTAATAGCTTCCTCTTCCTTATTTCTCTATCTTTTCCCTTACCCCTTTTACATTTTTTACACTGAGGGTAAAATTGCCATACTGAGGGCTTATTTACTGCATACAGTTTTCTGGTTTGTTTTAGTTTAGTTTTGTTTTTTTTCTAGTACCGGGAATTGAACTCATGACCTTGCGCTTGCCAGGCAGGTGCTGTGCCACTGAGCTAAATCCCCAGCCCCTCTGGTTTGTTTTAGATTTTGTTGTATAACCACAAATCTAGTTCATATGGTTAAAGGTGGCAGATTAATGGTTACCTCATTTGTCATTTTTAGGCTGTGTCTGATGCTACTATTATTGCTGATTGTACCATTTTAGCTAGAGTGACATAATTGTTCTAACCAGCTGTTCTTCCTGGTATACCAAGACTGAGATTGCGTAAGGGTCACAGAAAATACTGTGGGCCAGTGCCAAAGAACAAGGGGCTGGGCCATGCAGGTAGCAACTTCTCATTCCCCCAGAATTGGAAAGGTAGTATCTTACAACAGACTCAAAACCCCAAAACCAGCTATACCTGGAAGATACCTCTGAGAAGTAGTCATTTCTTAAGGGTACTAAATACTAGCAATAAAGCTACTCACCAGAGGCAATTTACAAGCATCAACCCAGCAATTAAACTAAAAAAAAAGAACAGAAAATGAGAAGATACTTAAACAAGGTGCAACCCCAGACATCCAGTTTACCATAGATGAACCCAGGGGGCAATCAGGTAGGACAATCTGAAAGCCACCCACTTGGACTCTCTAAAGTGGTAACAACAGAGCAAATGAATGAAGCTCTAGAAAAAAATCAAATCAGAAACAATTTCTCAGATAACTACAGAGGTGGTGAACACAATGAAAAACATGTTTAGTGACTCTAGAGCAGATACAGATAAAAAAATAGAGGAGCTTAGGAAAATGATGGAAGCCATGAATGCCCATCATAGGAAAGAAATGGAATTCATAAAACAGATTCAAGCAGAAATCCAGGAGACTAAAAATTCCACTGAAAGTGTCTGTAGCAGAATGAGCCAATGTGAGGACAGAATCTCAGACATGGAAGATAGGCTTGCAGTTAGTGATCAAGAAAAGAAAGATTTAAAAATAGCAAGGGACCACAAGAAATCAATTCAACAGCTGCTAGATGATGCAAAACATACCATAAGATTGATTGGAATCAACGAAAATGCAGGAAATAGCACAAATGATATAAAAAAAAAAAACCTGTTCACTGACATCATGGCAGAAAACTTCCCTAGCTAGGAAAAAGAATTTGATATACAGTAAGTGAGGCATAAAGAACTCTAATTAGCCATGATCATAAATATCTACACTAAGGCATATCATACTCAAGATTACAGAAATTCAACACAAGAATATTAAAAGCTATTAAAGAAGGGGTTGGGGATTTAGCTCAGCGGCAAAGCGCCTGCCTTGCAAGCGCAAGGTCGTGAGTTCGGTTCCCAGTACTGGAGAAAAACAAAAACAAAAACAAACAAACAAAAAGCTATTAAAGAAAAGAAATAAATCACCTATAAAGGAAAGCCCATCAGAATCATAGCTGACTTCTCAGCACAAACCTTAAAGTCAAGAAGAGCTTGGACTGAAGTATTTTAAGCCCTAAAAAAGCACAACCTCCAACCCAGATTGATGTAACCCACAAACCTATCTTTCAAAATTGATGGAGAAATAAGATACTTCCCTGACAAACAACAGCTGAGGAAACTCATGACCACCAAACCAGCCCTCCAAAATGTTTTGAAGGACAATCTGGAAAGAGATGACAAGGACATCTCCATGAACCCCAACAGAATGAATCCACCAGGTAAGACAAACAATTAAAAAGGGCGGGGGGAGCAGCCAGCAACAGGAAAATAATGTGAGAAGAACAAGTCAATATATAGCAGTTATAACCACTAATAGTAATGGTCTCAATTCACCAATCAAAAGAAACAGACTGGCAGAATGAATTAAAAAAGCAAGATCCAACAATATGTTGCATATAAGAAACACATTTCATTCAAAATAAATTCATAGACTGAATGTCAAAGTATGGAAAACTATACTCCATGTGACAAGAACCTGGAAAAAAAGCAGGTGTAGCTATTCTATTTGCAGGCAAAGGGGATTTCAAGCCAAGACTGATTAAGAGAGACAAAGAAAAGAAAAAAAAAAAAAGAAAAGAAAAAAAAAGAGAGAGACAAAGAAGGTCACTACATCCTTGTAAAAGGAACAATCCAAGAGGAAGAGGGGTAAATTTTGATCTCTCTATATAGTTTTTATTCAACTATATAAAACAAATACTAATGGACATGAAAAATCAAATAAGCACTAATAGAATTATAATGGGGGATCTCAATACCCCACTGTCACAAACAGATCAATCAGACAAAATATCAACAAAGAAATACTAGAACTGAACCAAACTTTTGAACAGATGGGCTTAGTAGATGTCTACAGCGTGTTCCATCATACAACATCAGAATACATATTTTCTCAGCTGCACATGGGACATTCTCCATAATAGACCACATGCTAACTCCGAGAATATGCTTAAGCAAATGCAAAGGAACTGAAGTTAATTCATGCATATTAACCGACCATAGTGCAATGAAATTGGAAATCAATGGCAAAAGAAAACACAAGAGCTTCATAAACACATGGAAATTAAATAACACCTTCCTGAATAACCAATGGGTCACAGATGAAATTAAAGAAAACATTAAATAGTTTCTACAATTAAATGATAATGACAATACAACATACTGGAACTTATGGGATACAATGAAAGTAGTCCTATGAGGGAAATTTATAGCAGTAAATAACCATATCAGGAAAACAGATGAGGTCATATAATCAAGTTAATGGTGAACCTCAAGATTCTAAAAAAAGAAAAGCAGGCCAAGCCCAAACCTTGTATAAGGGAGGAAATTATAAAGATCAGAGCAGAAATTAATGCAATAGAGACTAAGAAAACAATACAAAGAATCAGTGAAGCAGAGTTGGTTCTTTGAAAGATGTTGAATAGTGCCATGACTATAGTTAAGCATGCTTTAAAAATTCCACCAATAAGTGTAATAAGAGCTATAGAGGGGGCTGGAGATTTAGCTCAGCAGCACAGCACCTGCCTGGCAAGCACAAGGTCGTGAGTTCGATCCCTGGTACCAGAAAAAAAACTAAAAAAGAAAAAAACAAAGAGCCATAGGTTTTCAGTGGCCTAGTAAGGCTACTAAAGTCCTGTTATTCCTAGTTTGCAAAAATTTTTAATCCTTGAACTTTTTTGGGCTGTTGCGGGAGGTGCTATGCAAGCAGTTTATGACTAAACTATATCCCTCCTCCTTTTTATTTTTGATGCAGGATTTTGCTAAATGGCTCCATCTGGCCTCAGATTTGTGCAATCCTCCTGCCTCATTCTTTGAAGTAGCTGGAATTACAGGTATGGGCCACCATGCCCAGAGAGCACTGACTTCTCTTGTAAGCGTTTCCTGCGTCTGTGGAATGATCATATGTCAGTTACTTTTTCAATCTGTTGATGCAGAAAATTTACTGCAATCAATCTCTACAAGGGAAAACTCTGAATAAAAGCAGCTAAATAGAGATGAATCATCTATTTCTTTTCTTTTTTGGAGTGATACCTATTCCTTCAATGACTGGCAAAAGTAGCCTACAAAAATATTTAGAGTTGATGTGTTGTATTCAAGGAAAAACTTAATCACTAATTCAATTTTTTCATGACTATGTCCCTGTTTTCATTATGATGTACACCACATATATAAAGGAGGGTTCAAAATGTATTTGTATCATCGAAAAAGTATACCAACACCTGTGTGTCTATAACACAGATCAAGAAACAGGCTAGTGTCAGTTCCTTGGATGATCTTAGGTAACTCTCCAAAGTCGCGTCCTTCTTTCCATAGTAGTAACCATATGCTAAATTTTGTACAAAGCATTTATTTTTTTGATTTTAACTTTACGTATACCTAGGTAATATTATTTTTCCATTTTTGAACTTTATTTCATACTGCTATCTACTCATCTGTGACTTTCTTCCTTTCCCCTACATTTTGAAATTTATTCTTTGAAATTTAAGTTAATAGTTCTTTTACTCACTTTTTGCTGTGTAGTATTACATTATATTACACTGCTATAATTTACTTATTGATTCGACTATTGATCAACATTTGAGTTATTTCCATTCCATTATAAGTAATTTTGCCACTACAGCTCCTGGCATGGCTACATACTGGTTGTTTGGGGGGGGGGATATATTAATGGTCATTTGTATTTCGTCTTCTATGAACAATTTTCACAAAGTCAAACTTGTAAAGTGTAGTTTGAAACCAGCTACCTATTTTGGTACAGTTTTATGGGAACCAGGGCTAGAATTAAGGAGAGTGAAGTAAAGCAGTACTATGTAAATCCAGGGTTAGATCTTGTCTTTATTTTATATTTTAGTATTTGCTCATCATAGATTTTTTGCACTATTGATGTTTTACCACAATATTATTTACATTGGTTATCGAGTCTTTGGACACTCAATTAAATTCTTTGCCTATGGTAAATGCTTTGCTCACATCACCCTAGTCCCAGTCTTGCCCTGGTCTAAGGCCCCCTTCATCTTTTTTTTTTTAATTTTTTTTTATTTTAAAGATAAAAGGAGGGAAACATTAACAGACATACAACATTTTACAACATATCACAAGCACAATACAGACAATACAGAGTTACAAACAAAGTGGTAGGGAATTAACAATGGTGGTTGTATTACATATTGATATTTTCAAAGTGGCTTCTCATGAAAACAGATATAGACATGCAATACTGGTCAACCAAAGACTCATTGACAGTTTCTTTCAGCATAGAAATAGAAGACAGAAGAACAACCATGTTATCTATCCTGTATATACATGCATACAAAATTTCTCCTTCTTTCCCTTCTCTTTTCCCACATCCCAGAAGCCCTTTACTCTTCAGTGGTTTCCTATCATTTCACAGTGTCTATCATACCTCCGAGTTTAAATTAACTCTTTCAAGTTTTACACTAGTGACACAATGCGGTGCTTGCACATGTGTTTGATTTATTTCACTTATGAGTATGGTCTCTAGTTGTGACCATTTAAATATAAAGGCCTCGAGTTTATCTTTCTTTACAGCTGAGTAATATTCCATTATATAAAAGTACCATAATTTTCTTATCCAATCCTCGGTGGATGGACATTTGGGTTGCTTCCACATTTTAGCAATTACAAATTGTGCTGCTATGAACATAGGTGCACATATATCACTGTGATATGATGTTTTTAGATCTTCTGGGAAAATACCCAGCAGGGGGATAGGCCCCCTTCATCTTTAGGATGTACTTTTGGTAGGCATCCTAGCCTGCAGCTAGTCTGTCCACCTCTACACTGGCCAACCACCTTTGATCTATTGTCCACATACAGCCACAGTGATCTTTTGAAAAGACTCAGTCACATCACAGCTTTGCTTTCCTATTTAATCATCTCATTCTACTTGGAACTAAATCCAAACTTCATGTAAAACCCTGTATAATCTCAGTCTTTCCTCCTTGTCATCTCCTACCACTGTGCAATTGTACCAACTTTACTGGTTAACCTTCCAGTCCCGAAATAGGCTAACAGTATTGCTGAATCAAGGTCTTGGCACGGGTCATTTTAAAATGGATAATATTTTCTCAGCCTTAAATCTCAGATTAAGTCAGCTCTTTGGAAGGCTTTCCACTCCAAAGTAACCCCTTCCTGATACTTCTATGTTTTGTTCTTTTCCTTTCCAAATATTTTGACAGCATACAAGTAACTTGTTTATTATCTTATCTGTTGCCTGTGCTTTCATACCCTAAGATCTTTGAGAGCTACTTTTGCTCATCACCATATATTTAATATTCAGCACTCAAATAATCACTCCATTATAATTGAAAAGATAAATACTAATAAACTTCAAAGGTGAGGGGTTTTTGGAAAAAAGTCCCACAATGAAATGATATTTTAAAAAATTTTTCAATTGAACACAGAGGCACTGTACCACTGAGCTATACCTTCAGCCCTTTTTTTGAGTCTTGCTAAATTGTTCAGGCTGGCTTTAAATTTACCGTCCCCCTGCCATGGCTTCCTGAGTATCTTGGATTACAGGCATGTACCACCATGCCTAGCTAGTATTTATTAATCAATTTGGCATTAATAAGGTTATAAAAGTGATTGTTTCCTTTTGCTTAGTAGGTTTACATATAAGACTATCTCCCAAAAATATAACGAGTTATTTAAATATCCATATAATAAAGACTGAAAAAATGAGAACCCATAACATTGGTTGCTCATTAACCCTTCCTGTTTTTATTCTCCATCTCTAGCCTAGATAATCCAAACTACATGCCTTTTTTTGAGACAGGGTCTCATTATGCAGTTCAGGCTGGCCTTGAACTCACTATCTAGTCCATGCTGGTCTCAAACTCTTTGCAATCCTCCTGCAATCCTCCTGCCTCAGTTCCCTGAGTGTTGGGTTTACAGGCATGTGCCACCACAACCAGCCTAACAATAATTTTTAAATTTACCAATCTGAAATAGTAACTTTCTTGTTGCTGAGACAGAATACCCAACACTCACAAGTCAAAAGAGGAAAAGTTTATTTTAACTCACAATTTGTAGAGGTTTCAGTTCATAGGCAATTGGTTTCAAAGCAGGGCAGCAGGGCAGCAAGGCAGAGGGACATGGCAGAGAAGAAAGAGTCCATGGCATGGCAGGTAGGAAGTAGTGTTTTCCTTCTCTTTTCCCTTTTTGTTCTATCCAGGCTACAAGTCTATTGGTTGTTCCTACCCACACCCAACGTGGGTCTTCCCTCTTCGGTAAGTCAATCATCCACATCCAAAACTGTGCACAAATCAGGGGACTAATCCAGTATCAAACATCCACGGTCCAGCATCACATACCCTTGATCCAGTCACTCCTAAAATCCCATCTGTGAGTGCATGAGGCTTTGGGGGTACATCTACATATAAGCCATAACAGAATATTTCCTTGAAATTCTGCTGTTTTTCTGCTGAGGCTGTCCTCCTATTTTCTACAGATGCTACTGCAAGATTCATCATCCCTCTTTTACCAAAGAAATCATCATCCATTAAAGGTCATTAATCCAAAACATCTGAGTCATTCCTAAGAACTCCTTAATGGCAGGGCTGGGGATTTAGCTCAGTGGCACAGCGCCTGCCTGGCAAGTGCAAGGTCATAAGTTTGATTCCTGATACCGGAAGAAAAACCAAAAACCAAACAAAACAAAGAACTCCTTAACGGCCAGTTCATCAGCAAGTTCTATTATGTCAATCTCAAAAAAAGTACTTAGTTTATCACCTGTTTTTTAATCTTTACTGCCACTGCAATCAGAGCCATCCCCTGAATGATTGCAACAGGGATTAACTAATTAATCTTAATTAGAGTTAGTTGTTTTATTTTCATCCTTGCCTTTTTCTTTTCTTTTTTTTTTTTTTTTTTTTTTGGTTTTTTTCTGGTACCGGGAACCGAACTCACGACCTTGCGCTTGCCAGGCAGGCGCTTTTGCCGCTGAGCTAAATCCCCAGCCCCATCCTTGCCTTTTTCTAATCCATTCTCCATACATCAGCGATTTGTTTTTAATGTGTAAAACTAATTCACACACAAAGCAACAGACCAGTGCAGCACTGTATAAATAAAGTTGTGATCTCCCGCCAGTCCTTTTCAATCACAGTCCTTCAATGTAACTAACTGTACACTAAATATATGATATGTATGAATCCTTCCATTTTTTTCTATGATTGTACAGAGATGCATCGGTGTGCTTTTGAGAACTGTTACATGGACAAATCTATGAAATTATGCATATACACATTAAAGTGCATAAATATGGAAGAAATTGGTTTTTAAAAAGTGGTAAAAGGAGCACTGGCCTGAGAGAGTAGTGACTGTTGGTAATTACTTGGTTCCTAAGAATGGTCAGTTCCTTACTGTCAGTCTCCATTAATAAAAGGCTCTCTAACGGCCAGGGATATAGGTCAGTGGCACAAGCACCTGCCTGGCAAGTGCAAGGTCCCAAGTTCGATTCCTGGTACCAAAAGCAAAACAAAACATTCTATAATAAATGGCTCTCAACACAGGGGTGCATTGCCCCCTAGTGTTGGATACTTTGGGAGGTCTAGTACTGCTGGCTTTTAAAGTGCAGAGACCAGGTATGCTAGGTTTCCTGTAATGCAGGCTTGCTTCTCACAATGAAAAACTATTTTGGCCAGGAGTAGTGGTGCACACCCGTAATCCCAGCATTCTGGGAGACTGAGGTAAGAGGTTGGCAAGTTTGAGCCCAGCCTGGACAACTCAGTGACTTAGTGAGATCCTACCTCAAAATAAAAATATAAAGTGCTGGTATCGTTAGCTCAGTGTGAAGGTTCTGAGTTCAATCCTTCACGTGGCCAAAAAAAATAAAAACATAAAAACCAACCAAACAAAAACTATTTTGTGTCCCTCATTACTTTTATATGGCCTACTATAGTGGACATATAATTTTCTGAACCTAAAATGTAACTTATTTTACATATAAACACAATTTTGTTTTTAATTTTAACAGAGAATGTTTTAGGAGCACATCTAAAGTACATATTGAAGACAGATCAACATTGTCTAACAGTTGGCCAACACTGAGTCTGTATCAGCTGGCATTTGTAGCTTTCAGTCATAGGAATTTTATTTATAGTGCTAGCCAATAATGAATTCATTGTGTTTTCTCGAATAGCTATGCCTAAAGATTTATTATTGAAATGCAAATAATTTCATTCTATCTTAGTTATTTTCTTGTTACTGGCACAAAATACCTGACAGCCACAGGTTAAAGGAGGAAAGGTTTATTTTAGTTCACAATTTGTAGCGTTAGCTGGCTCCAAGGCAGGATGGCATGGCAGAAAGGCAATAAGGGAGAGAAAGAGACAGCCAATCTGTCTTTCTTCTGTCCCTTTATATTTTATCTAGGCTACAATCCTACTGGTTGGTGCCACCCATACTCAGAGTGGACCTTTTTTTTAGTAAATCCATCCTGTCACACTCAGAACCAGGCTAACCCAATCACTGGCCTAATCTAGTCATCACACACCCTTAATTCAGAATCACACTCATAATCCAGCCACCTTCCAAAAGCCTTATCTATGAACAACTGAGGCTTTTTGGGGAAAAAAGCCATAACACATTCTAAATTAGATAAAAGCCATAACACATTCTTTTTTTTTTTTGTCTTTTTGAGACAAGGTCTCGCTATGCAGTTCAGGCTGAACTTTGAGCTCACTTTGTAGCCCAGGCTGGCCTTGAACTCGTAACGATCGTCCTGCCTCAACCTCCGGAGTGCTGGGACTACAGGCGTGCGCCACCACGCCCGGCTAATACATTCTAAATTACTTTCTTAGCCGTGTGTGGTGGCTCACGCCTGTAATCCCAGCACTGGGGAGGATAAAGCCAGACGACTGCTGTGAGTTCAAGGCCAGCCTTGGCTACAAAGTGAGTTCAAGGCCAGCCTGAAGTGCACAGCGAAACCCTGTCTCAAAAACACAAACAAAAAATCTTAATACTTCACAAACAGTGCATTACTTTGATTTAAAACAAAATCATGAATGTAGGTAGGTTACAGCACTTTAGGATGTATGAATTTCACTTTAGGCTAATAAAGGAGACACTGTGAAAATCTTTACTTCATATATAAAAGGGGCATTGGGTAAACTAAGTTTGTCACCAGATTAAGTGATGTTTAGATCCCTTTTACATCAGGCATGGTTGTGCATGCCCTAGGGAGGCTGATGGCAGAGGATCACTGCAAGCTCCTGGCTAGCCTAAACTACATCATCTACCTGGTCTCAAAAAAGAAAAACAGCAACCCTTCCAGTTCTTACTACAAACAGTTCTTACTCATTCTAGTCTTCAATAATGTAAAGAATTTTTTATTTCATTCTTTTCTCCACTTTATTCACCATAAAGCTAGTGATATGTTGAAGAAAAAATAAACACTTAAAAAATACACATCACCTAAACTGAATAGGCATTTCACCTAAACTCAAATAGTTTCACAAGTTTTTCTCCTACACAATCACATTGTGATTCTATAATTCAAATTTATGGTACTGATCATATATTTTACATTTTTTTTTTACCAAATAATTATCTCTAGACTGTGAAGAAAGTGAAAGAGAAAAACGAATATACTTTTTCTTAAAAAAAAGAGAATGAAACGGCTTCTTATTAGATTTATTGATTTAAAATAGCAACCTCTTTCCCTATGCCTCTTCTTTGCTTTTTTCTGCTATGCATTCTAATTGTCTTTAAAGAAAATTGCGTCCTCTCCCGCTCCCTAATCCCAATTCCCACTCGCAGGAATGGGGACAGGGAATTGAGAGCTTTGCTTACCACTGCAATCCCAAGGTGCAGGGCAGTGCCGAGCACCCAGGAGGAGCGTAGGGAGGAACGGGGGATGAACGCACGCAGAAAGCACAAACGCCTGCTTTGAGAGCCACTTGGACCTCAGCGCTGGGAAACAACTGTCGGGACCAGTACAAAAAGACGAGGTTTGTGACTGAGGATCCCCGGGGCTGGTTTGGGCGCTCGTGGATGTGCGCGGAGTTTGGGAGCTGGCGCGCTCAACTTTCCGGCAGGACCCTGAAGCTCCCCATCATCACAGACACGCGTTACTTTTAAGTTTTCCGTCCTCGGGCCAGGTGCACACGATTTAAGGCATCTTCTCACCGGCGCTTTCACGTAAGAACGGGATGCGGGGTAGCGAGAGCAGACTGAGCAAGGAAGGGGAAAGGAGTTCAAGCGCTCTTTGCCCAGCAAACGCCCAGCCGGGTGTCAAATTCTCCACCAGGATCAAATTGCGCGCTCTTCCTTCCCGCAGCCCGCCCCACCCCCACCCCGCCCCTTCAGACACCTATCTCGGTGGGCGGGGCGGAGGGGTGTCCGCTGCTTCCCCTAAACCGGTAAAGTTCGCGTCAGCGGACCCCGAGGATGCGCAAACACTAAGGAAATCCATCGTCCAAAGCACGCTGGAGCCGCACCCGACCTCAGAGACGACAGCAAAAACACGAACGAAGACAGCCGGCTAGCAGCCACGTGAGGCGGGCGCTCCCCGCCGCGTTCGCTGTAGGGACTTCAACTCCCGGCCTGCCTCGGGGCGGTGGCCCTGGGAGGACTACAACTCCCAGAGTGCCGCGGGCGCGACCGCCGCAACCTTCCACTCAGCCGCTCGCCCCGCCCCCCCTGGCCCGCCCGGCCGAATCGGCGTGCGCCTGCGCACCGGAGGCCGGAGGAGTCTTACCCTAATGTAAGATGGTGGCCCGTCTGGCTGTGGAACCCACCGAAAGCTGAGAGTCTCTCTCAGCCGTAAAGGTCGGACTCGCTGAAGCAATCAGGCCTGGTTCTGAAGAGTTTTGTTCTCGACACTCATTCAGTAGTCTCTCGTGAGGACGCGGCAGCGCGTGGAGTCGGCGAAGGGAAAAGCGAGGCACGGCAGGCGGGTGAGTGTGCGGGGCTGGGCTTAGGGGAAACCCGGGGCTGACCGGCTACGAGAGCGCGGAGGCTTCGCGGGGATTGTGCAGGCCGCACCCCCCTTCCTCCCCACCCCCCGCCTCTCTTCAGCCTCCTCCTCCTCCTCGGCCTTCCTCCTCCTCCTCTTCCCCGCTCTCCCCTCTACGCCACAGCAGTTACCACCAGGAAAAGGGAACGGGGCAGGCGGCGGCGGCGCGGCGGCGGGCGCCGACTCCTTCGAGAATTTCCTCGCCCGGGGAGCCGAGGCGTCTCCGCGTCTCCGGCTCTCCCGCACAGTTTTAGAGGGGCAGGGTTTTGAGGTCTCAGTGCTCTCGCTTCCCCAGCGCCCTTTCTCCTCTGCCGTCCTTTCCCGCTGGCGCCGGTCTCCCAGGACCAGAGCCATCCGTTCCCATCCGAGCCGTGTCGCTGCCGCTTGCTAAGCCCCCGGCTTGGCGCCCACCCGTCCTGCTGTGTGTTCTCCCCCGGTGCTAGCAATCGGGAGTTAGTCCTCGCCCGGCTGAAGCTTGCAGCCAGACCCCAGCGTGTCTGCCAGACGGGAGCGTCCTCCGACTTGCAGCCTTTGCTTCACACCTGTCATCTACGAGCTGCCCTTTAAGTACCGAGCTGCTGCTGCTGCTCCTTCTGACCCAGCTGTTTCCCAGCCTTCTTGAGAAGTGTCCATTCCTGCCCCTCTTTCCTGTAGATCCTTTCAACCCACTCTTCCAGAAAAAGGGGATGCCCCGTGTGGGTCCTTGGAAAGTAGAAGTTGGGAAGTGAATGAAGTGAGGTAGGATACTATTAAACGTTTGAGTAAAGATCTTGTTCAGCTGCTCAGGACAAAACGTTTTCATTTTTGCCGTCAGTGAGCTATTTGTCGATTATTCGCTGTGTTGGGTCGTGGCATCCCCCTCTGCTTTTCATTTTGCACCTTTTCCGTGCTACCAAGCATTCCTCTGAATTGCCTCTCCTCAGGCTCTGATTACACCAATAAATATTAGCCTAAGCATTTCAAAATAAAATAAATCTGGCATGCACACAAATTCATCTGTGAGCGCCACAAGCGAATATAAATTATATTTTGATTGTATGTGCGTTACAGATCCCTTTTATATTGAGAACTGATTGCTGACTGAGTTATATTGATACTCAGCTTAATTGATGATATATTTTATTGTTTGCGTGGAAATTTCCTCTAGCTAATATAAGAAGTACTTAGTATTTTTGCAGTTGGGACACTCTCTCTTAGACATTTTCAAGATAGTACTTATCTGAATAAATTGTCTTGGAAAATACGTTAGTTGTGTATGCAAAAGACAGTGGTATGTATATCTTTTAGTAAACTTAAATCCCTTACATTTTCCACAGAAAAGAAAGGGACTAGGTAAAAGCAATCACAACGTTCTCCATTATGCATACATTTAGTGGTGTTCACTTTGTTGTCTACAGTGAAAAGCAGAAAACTAGAAGCTAATGATGTACATGTTTTAATGAAAACAAAATAGAAATATGACTAATAAAGAATCTTTGCTGTAATAGGCAACTTTGAAATGAAGAATTACCAGAAAAGCAAAGAAGATTATGTAAATCAGATACATACATGTCAAATTTGGACATAACTAAGACCTTGTGTTCTTAATATGTATGTAGAAATATTTCAAGTAATAGTAATAATCTCATGCAGCAGTCTTGTCTTATTGGAGAAAGTAGTAATACCTTAAGAATAAATACAAATACAGTTCCTCTGTATTCACTTTTACAATTATTATAA
Source organism: Chinchilla lanigera (assembly GCF_000276665.1). Lineage (NCBI taxonomy): Eukaryota > Metazoa > Chordata > Mammalia > Rodentia > Chinchillidae > Chinchilla > Chinchilla lanigera. The sequence continues at coordinate 7,192,385 of NW_004955494.1, forward strand.
TTTCTACATATTTTACCTACAGAACTTGAGGAAACTTAACATTGTTCATATAGTCACTTGCATGTGCTTTTTTTTACCAAATGTCAAGTAAGGTTAGAAAAGCTGTTTATAAAACTTTCTTCCTTTCAGCGACTTTCATCCCTATTTGGAGAAACTAAATAAACCCTACCCTTCTAAGAATTGGAAGCAATAGGAAGAGCAGACCTTATCCTAAATTATAACTTGAAATTTCAAAAAATTACTGTATTACCTAGAGTTTATTAATAGTTTTTTTCTTTTTAAACTGGGAATTGAACTCAGGACCTCATGCTTGCCAGGCAGGCGACGGGCCACTGAGCTAAATCTCAGGCCCCAATAGGAGTGTTTTTAATATAACTGCTTTCAACTCCAAGTAAAAAATACATGTGGTGGAGAGACTTGACATTTTGTATATAACCCTAGCACAGGTCTGGAAACCTTTGGCAGTCATACTTGGCTGAAGCGTAAGCAACATGTTCTAAGGAGAGGACTATTTGTCTGTCAGAAGCGGGTAGATGATTTTAATTTTTTTCTTTCTGTTTAGTTTTGGATTTTTAAAACAGGGTCTTGCTGTGTAGTTTAGGCTGTCTTTGAATTCGTGTGTAGCCCAGGCTGACCTCGAACTTGCAGTGATCCTCCTGCCTCAGCTTCCTGAGTGCTGGGATTACAGGAATGCACCACCTTGCTGGCTCATCTTTTCTTTTACAAAAGTATTTGGTTGGCTAAATATTTTCTAAAGTAACTCTCCACCACTTTACTCTTTTCTTCTGTCATCAAATTCTTAGTTTCAGCCCTGTGAGTTAAAAGTGAATTTACTTTGAGAACTTTGGGATGTCTAAAGAAAAAGATCTGTGACACTTTCATAGGAAGTAAGAAACTGAATTCAGAAATAATTTTTATAGGTTTAAGTTCTTAGTTGTAACTTTATAAACATTTCACCTTCATACTTTCTTTTGATAATTTGCATTACTTTCTGCCAGGTTCAAGTAGTGAAATTCTTTAAATGAATAGATTATTTGTATAAAAAGGTTTTAAACATGAATTACTTAAAGTTGGCATACTGTACAATTTGTTTTCTGAAAATTGCACAGGGAGTTCTTCAGTTCTATTAGGTTGAACACTTGTAATCAAATAGCAAAATACAGGAAAGTAAAATTGTTTTGTGATCCCCTTCAATGCCCTTTAGGCTAAGGGAGCGCTAGCAATAGCTTGTAAATCATTACTTTGTCCAAGAAAGAGGGTGTTGGCTAAGGATGAACTTCTACCACTAAGGGAATTTTATTTATGTTTGTAATATTGGTAGTCAAACCTTGGGCCTCACATATGCTAGTGTTCTCAGGAGTGTTTTATTTTATTTATTTAATTTAATTAATTTATTTATTTTGTCTTTTTGAGACAGGGTCTTGCTATGCAGTTCAGGCTGTCCTTGAGCTCACTTTGTAGCCCAGGCTGGTCTCGAACTGGCAACAATGCTCCTGCCTCACCCTCCCAAGTGCTGAGATTACAGGCATGTGCCACCACGCCTGGCCTAGGGGTGTTTTATTTTAAAAATGACTTTATGAGCTGGGTGTGATAGCGCACACCTGTAATCCGAGCATTCGGGAGGCAGAGGCAGGAGAATCGTAGTGAGTTTGAAGGCAGCCTGGGCTACAAAGTGAGTTTAAGGCCAGCCTGAACTTCATAGTGAGACCTTGTCTCAAAACAAAACCAAAAAAAAAGATTTTATGTGTTTTAAGAAAATGAAAAACTGTCATGGTGGTACACGCCTATAATCCCAGTACTTGGGAGGCTGAGGTAGGAGAATCACCATGAGTACGAGGGCAGCCTGGGCTACATAAGTGAGTTCAAGGCCAGCCTGCACTACATAATGAGACCCTGTCTAAAAAAAAAAAAAATGATAAGAAAGTAAAAAACTAACTTTTTAGTCTGAGCAGTTTGGTTTTAGAGTGCTTTCTCTTCCTCCCTACACCTGGCTCTAAAATGAAACTCTATTCTTTGTTTCAATGAATTTTTTATATCACTATAACTGATTTTTGACATCTATCCCAACTCAGTGTTTATTGTTTTTGTAGACTGTTTAATTGAGATAGAAAGTTTTAGATTATGAAAACTTCAGCCTCTGCTGAAAATTCAGTTAACTCTCTTTCAGGCTATAATACTATCTTGACTTTCTGTGAGGAAAGTTGCATCTGGCTCACTTGGTTCCAAAGAAAACAGTAGGGAAATAGGTTATAGAGGTTTTTGCTGTTCTAGAAACAGTATAACTAGAATGTACTACATATTTTTCTCAAAGGATTTCTTAATCTAAATGGAACTTATAAATGGTTTTCATCCCACTGGAATAGCATGTATTGGATAAAACTTGTTAACACATTGTGACATTTTACCATCTTTATGTTACTTTGGAGTTACCACAAAAAAGTTGCAAATACTTATTCTTGACTATATAGGCAATATCCCCAAAATTTTCTTTTCTTTTTTTTGAGTTGTATGTTTGTTTGGAGACAGGATCTCACTATGTAGCCCATATTGCCCTGTACTCTTAAAATTTTATATATTTGTGTATCTTGCATAGATATATAATCTCATATATAAAAATTTTTTTTGCCCTCAAAAGTTCTGAGTGCACTATAGATATAATTTACTCAATTTTTGTAATGTGAAAAAATTATTGGGACTTTTTAATCCTGTATTAAGTGGTTTCCTAAAAGAACTAATTCAAAAGTATTTTTAATCTCATTATATGGACTTCTTTATTAGAAAAGCTAGTATAAATAGCAACTTTTCCAAATGTAGCAATATGATCTAGTGAGTATTTCACATTTCTGTTTTATGATATGACTCCTTTTTTAATCAGAAAATTGCTCATAGAGAATTTCAAGACTAGTTGGCCCTCTTTTTATTTTTCGCAGTGCTAAGGATGGAACCCAGGACCTTGAGCTTTCTTGCAGAGCCTATTGCTTGCTTGTAGTTAATTTCCAGTTCCTCTTTGTTAGTGGCTTGTGTTTTTATCGGAACAGGAAAATTTAAAGATAGTACAAGGCACTTTGAGCTTATTTTTCTTTTAAGCAGTTTGTGAAGATGCCTTCTTTATTACTAAAATCTCTTTATACAGGAGAGTTGTCCTGTTTTAAGTTTTAATTGTATTAAGTGATGGGCAGATGATGTATGGGTTTTTTTTTTTTTTTTTTGTACCAGGAATCGAACTCAGGACCTTGTGCTTGCCAGGCAGGCGCTTGTGCCACTGAGCTATATCCCCGACCCAGATAATGTATTGTTATTATGATAAACCTTGCTATTTGTATAGGTGTATATGTCAAATATCTGTTCAAAGTAAAAAAAAAAAATTAGTGTGCTTACTAAAATCTCACCTCTTGAGAATTTAAAGCAATTATAAAGTAGAATTGGAAATCAGGATAATTATATTGGCTTGTGTACATGACTAAAAACCAGTATGGAACAAGAAGGAAAGTCAAGGCAAAAAACAAAAACAAAAACAAAAACAAAAAAACAACCAGCATAATTAGAAGAATAAAAATCTTCTACTTAATAAAGAGTTGTTGAGCAAGGGTTGTAGTCCACTGGTGGAGTGCTTGTCTGGCATGTAGGAAACTTAGGTTTGATGCCCCAGTCTAGAAACACCAACAGCAACAACAACAGATGTTTGTATACTTTTTGGAAGGAATTAGTGAACCATATTGTGGGGAGATGGTGCTTGATTTTTGAGTAATAGCTATTGACTGAAACTATCAAAGAAGTGAAGTATTCCTTAACAGCAGCAAATAAATACACTGTCATAAAGCCAGATGTCTGGAATTTCTCAAGCATGCTTTTCAGTCCTTGCAATAAAGAGGAAATGTTGTTTTCTGATTATTTTAGAACCTTCTTTTTTTTTTTTTTTTTTTTTTTTTGGTATATTTGAGACAAGGTCTCATTATGCAGCTCAGGCTGGCCTTGAACTCACTTTGTAGCCCAGGTTGACCTCGAACTCACAACGATCCTCCTGCCTCAGCCTCCCGAGTGCTGGGATTACAGGCGTGCACCACCACGCCCGGTGAACCTTCTTAACTTATTGCCAGGCAGAGCATCAGGTGTATTCAGATTATGAATTTCCTGAATTAACATTGGCTGATTTGGGTTACAGAGCATTGATTGTTTTTTTGTTTGTTTGTTTTTGTTTTTGTTTTTCTGGTACCGGGAATTGAACTCAGGACCTTGCACTTGCCAGGCAGGCGCTGTGCCGCTGAGCTAAATCCCCAGCCCCAAGCATTGATTGTTAACAGCTTTTATTTCTTTTTAAAAAGGAAAAAGATCTTTTCTCCTGTCCAGATTTTGCTTATGATTTTTTTTTTGTTTTTTTATTTCAGTAATTATTGGGGAGGCATTTTATGAATGCTAAAATTAAATGAATATTTGTAATTCAGCATTATTGCTTTGATGGTAAGATTAATTTTTCCTTTTGTGGTGATCTCTTCTATTTTGATATTTTTTTCCTCTAATCTGTTTTTTAAAATTCCAGTTCTTAGATGAAAATTAGGATGCTGTAGTTTTCCTGTCACATTAAATCTTTACAGAAAAATGAGATGAAGACAATATTAGTTTTTTTTTGTTTTGTTTTGTTTTGTTGTTTTTTTTTTTTTGGTTTTTCTCCGGTACCGGGAACCGAACTCATGACCTTGCGCTTGCCAGGTAGGCGCTTTGCCACTGAGCTAAATCCCCAGCCCCAAGACAATATTAGTTTTGATTGGGGGGCCTGGTATTGGGGATTGAATCCACACTTGAAAATGCTCTACTGCTGGACTACATCTCCAGAGCTTTTTTAATTTTGAGATAAGATCTTGCTAAATTGCCTATCCTTGCGTGGAACTTGCCACCCTTCTGCTTCAGTCCTCTGAGTAGCTGGGATTATAGATATGTGTTCCCAGCTGGTGTTAGTACTTTTTTAGAAAGAAACTTTTCTATTTTATTTTATTTATTTTTTTGTCTTTTTGAGACAGGGTCTCACTATGCAGTTCAGGCCGGCGTTGAGCTCACTTTGTAGCCCAGGTTGGTCTCGAACTCACAATGATCCTGCTGCCTCAGCCTCCCGAGTGCTGGGATTACAGGCATGTGCCACCATGCCCGGCTGAAACTTTTCTTTTGAGAAAAGTTTTAAACAAGTATAAAAGTAGCTATGAACTGCTATGTCACTGTCCCTCAACTTCACATATTATTGACTTCTAGCCAATTTGGTTTCATCTAAACTTATTTACCAATCTTTTTTCTACTCTTTGCCCTGCATTATTTTAAAGCAAACCCCAGTCATCACAACATTTCATTAGTACTAGAATTCTTTTGAAACAATGAAATATCTCGAATTTTAAATCAAAATTGTTCAGTCATCTTTCAGGTAGTCTTTGAATGCTTGTTATAGGCCTGCTTACTGGAAAGCACCAGTTGATTCATCTTGTCAGGAACATTTCCATAATAATCTAACTAGTACTATCCAAAGCAGTGTATAAATAATGTATGATATATATATATAGTTAAGAGTCCAGTGTGTTAGTGGAAGGGTATGTTAATTATAGGAGTGAGGCTTTCTGGAGAAAGTGGAACTTGAATGATGAATATAGACTATTTATATGACAGAGCATCTCCAGAAGAACATTCCTTACATTCCATGTGGGGGATGGAAGTAGCAGCAGACACTTGATGGTGGGGACCAGCATGATGTGAGAGGGATGTGAGGAGTCTGATTTCTATGGAACGAAGTGTTAATTTTCGGGAGTGGTGGAAGATTAGTTTATAAGTTATATGATGAAAGATGTACTTAGTTTGGTTGAATTTGATCTACCAAGCAATAAGGACCCAGAAGAGGTTAGTAGGGGCAGAAGATAACATGGTGAAGGACTTTTTAGAAAGATTGCTCTTTCAATAGTGTGAGGCTTATTTGGGGGTTGACAGTTGACTTTAGTTTGAAAAATTGAAGACCAGGCCACCTAAGTAAAAGGCCATTCTGAGATATATTAGAGTGGAAATTACATAGGATTTGGAAGCTAATTGACAATGTCTACTCTTCAGTCCTATATCCAAAAGGAACAGTAAGATTTTGGAGCGTAGAGAACAGAGGAAATGTGTTCTTTTTCTATTCCATGGTGAGCTATGATTTATCCACATCCAGGTTGCTTTGTTATTTATTTATTTATTTTTTGGTATCAAGACTTGAACTCAGGACCTCATGCTTGCCAGGCAGGCACTGAGCCACTGAGCTATATCCCTGGCCTGTTTTTGTTATTTTTGAGATAAGGTTATATACTAATTTGTCTAGGCTGGCCCCTAAACTCCTGAGCTCAGTGGTACTTCTGTCTCAGGTGGGACTATAGGCCTGCACAACTGTGCCCCACATAGAGCTTGGTTTGGGGAAAGGATTACTCAAATGACTAAAAAAAATTAGTAGAAAATAGCTACCAGTTTTTTGAATAATTGTAGATATTCATTATTGGGGAATAACAGCTTGGATAATAAATAAACCGTTAAGAAATGAAACATACTGAAGGTGGGAGTGGTGGTGCATGCCTGTAATCCAAGAATTGGCTTTTAATCCAAGTACTCAGGAGGCTGAGGCAGGAGGATCACTGTGAGTTTGAGGCCATCCTAAGTGAGTTCAAGGCTAGCCTGAACTACATAGTAAGACCCTGTCTGAAAAAAAAAAAAAAAGCAAACAACAACAACAAAAAATAAAACATACTTCACATTAAGCAAAAGAGAGATTTATGCATCAGTTGCTTCAATGTGTTTATTAGTCAGAAGGGATATTAGGAGACATATTTGGATAGTGATAACCAGTAAATGTTATTAGGTATCTCTAAAGTTTAATAGTGACCCCCTTAAGGCAGGCATGGTGGCACATGCCTGTAATCCCAGCACTTGGGAGGCTGAACGATCGTTGCGAGTTCAAGACCAGCCTAAGCTACAAAGTGAACTCAAGGCCAGCCTGAACTGCATAGTGAGACCCTGTCTCAAAAAGATTAAAAAACAAACAAACAGTGACCTGCTTAAGAAAGGCTGGCAGAAAATTTTGATGAAATAAGGCCTTAAGTGTTGCTAGTTCCAAGCTCCTTTAAGGGTGGGTAAGGTTAGTCTAGCCTGTCATGTGTGCTGTCAGATAGGATGACTAGACTAGAAATGTGCTGCATTCTCCTTGGGTGTTTTAACAAGAGTTTGAATGTGTTAGTTTTGGGTTTAAGGTTGAGTTGAGGCATCCTTTGTGCAGGAGAATCATGAGAATGATTATTATTGCACCCAGAGTACATGAGAGGGAAGAAATTATTAAGTATCAGTATAGGAGAACTTTAGTATTGGAGAATTATCTTTAGTGGTAGCTGCAAACCCAGTCTTTTTCCCAAAAAATTTTAATCCATTTACTAAACAGTTTGGATGTTAGATGTTCCCCCAGACACCCAGGGCTGTGCTATTGAGAGATTATGGAACTTTTGAGAGGTAGGGCCTGTGCAGGGTTCTTAGGTTGTTGGGGGTATGCCTTTGACAGGGATTATGGGACCTTGGCTCTTCTTTTTTTGCTTCCCAATATTGAGATGAGTAGTCTTGTTTTACCACATGCTTCCCACCATTACATCTAGTCCAATCACCAGAAGCCTAGAGAGTAGGTGCTTTATGTACCTAGAAGAAGGTGGAAGACAACAAACGAAGTGGGAATACCTCAGATTTTAATAATGGTTCCTGTACATTTTTGCCTCAGGCAGCAATAGCTCTGTTTCCTTTGCTGCCTTTGTTATACACTCTTGAGATTTTCTTTTTTCTTTTTTTGGATATATATCTAGTGCTTGATGAAATACAGTCTCATAAGAAGAGAGTAGTAAATGTGTCCTCAACCAACAGAGTATGTGTGTGTATGAAGGATTTGTGAGGTCCCTATCTGTGCTCTAGGTTTTATTTGCTAAGGTAGGCTGTTATTACTAGTTGGAAAGGTTGGTCTTTGGCCTTTTCTCAATCATGCTAGTGTCCCTATCCAGGTTTATGTATCTTAATCTCTATATCTTAAAACTTGGCAAATTCATGTCTTTTCTGTGCTGGGGGATAGGGAAATTGGTAAGAGAAGAAAATGATAGTATGGTGCACGTACTCTGTTCTTGTGTTAAGATTGTTTTATGGAAGAATATTTGCCTTTTAATTTTATGTAATCTGTTATAAAATAACTTCATGAATTTTCAATGAATCCTTAGAAACCTTTTAAGAGGCCCTTTAGCTGTAGAGATACATTGAAGAGTACCTGTGTAGTTTACTTAGTGGTACTTTTGGGAACTTTTCCTTGCAAAAGATAAAGCTAGTAGTCTTTCCTTAAGATAAATACCTTCCTACATGCCTGTAATCCCAGCACTTGGGAGGCTGAGGCAGGAGAATCATTGTGAGTTTGAGGCTAGCCTTGGCTACAAAGTGAGCTCAAGGACAGCCTGAACAGCATATCAAGACCCTGTCTCAAAAAAAAGACAAAAAAAAAAAAAGGTAAATACCTTCCCTCTACTGTATTCAAATCTGTTTTGATCCAGATGAAAACAAGGATGAATAAAATAATAATATAATGAAGAAAATTTTGTTAGACCACATATATTTTTGTTTTTTTAATTTTTATTTTTATTAGTATGTGTGCAGTTTGGCCTAGCAAATTTTTTCAAAAGCTTTGAGGAGCTCTTGTATCATATGATATATTCGTGTTTATTCATTATACCTTGTGTGCATGTGTTTGGGAATTCCTTGCCGATTCAAAACTTGTTCTACCACTGAGCTTTGCCCTTACCCTAGATTGTATTTTTTGTTGTTTATTAAGACAGGTCTATAGAACATTTCATAGTATGCTATTCAGTTCTACTAAATTCTATAATTTAAAAAACTTGGCATGGTCTTAAAGGAAATACTGTTCTCAGTATTTGGAGTAAAGGACTAACAAGTGTTTTTTTTTTTTTTTTTTCTTTAATAGTTTTCAGTAACCTATAGTTTTCAAGGCAAGCTCCTTGAACTCTTCTTTACCCTCTTTGGGCCTCAGTATCCTCTTTTGTGAAAAGACCTAGGATTGTTGTATGGGATAAGTGAGGTAATGTATGTAGTGTTTAAAAGTGTTTGGCATATAATAAAGTATAAGTTTTTGCTGTTAGTATATATATTTGAAGGAATCAAACAAATTTTGAAGACTTACTCAATATACTTTTTTTATGTCTAGGAAGTAGACGTGTTTAATAGCTTTTTAAGGGATAATTAAAGGAGTGATGGAAAACAAACCTGATAGATATAATAGAAAACAGTGGCTGAATATTTTGAACAAAGGCAGAGAAATATAGTTATGGTTGATAAGGGGGAGTCATTACAGGGTTTATTGTTTAAATCAGGGATTTTAGAATGTTATTTAGTGGGAAATGTTTTGTTTATTTGTTGGAGCTGGGGATCAAACCTAGGGCCTCACGTATGTGAGGCAAGAGGCAAGTACTCTATCACTGAGTTATATTACCTACTGTGGAAAATGGTTTTGAGTGCCCTTGTCCTTGGTGGCATAGAAGTATTTGACTTGATGTGCACAGAAGCACTTTGGTCTGTTTTCACTGATCTATCAGGAGCAACCGAAATAATACCTGATATTCAATAAACATATTTATCAGCACTCAATATTTATTGGATAAATGAACCTTAAGAGAGGGAAGTAAAAAAAGACCCAATATTATCATTATATATGTCTAGATGTATCATTAAAAAAAAAAAAGTGGTAAGAAGAATGATAGAATAAGTGTATCTAAAGTAAGAGGGAGTATTTTGAAGGAGATTAATGATAATGTATATTCAAATTTACTTCTTTTTTGATACTGGAAATTGAACTCAGGACCTTGCGCTTGCCAGGCAGGCACTGAGCTGCTGAGCTATATCCCTGGCCCTCAAATTTAAATATTAACTATATGTTCTGGTCACACCTCATATGGAACTATTTTCCAGGCAGTGGAAGCAGACAGAGAAAAAGCCCTAAGGCCTTTCCATTTAATTCTTGCCATTACTGGGCAATAATTATATTAATTTCTTTCTTTCCTATTCTCTAGGCTCTGTCCCCCATCTCATTTCAGCAGTGTATAATAATAGCTAATATTTAGTAAATGTTTACAACATACCAATGTTTTAATTGTTTTTTTCTAATTGTTTTTAAAAGATTAAGTAATTTAATCCTCACAGCAGACTTAGAAAATTAGTGTTCCTTTTGCCTCTGTTTTACAAGTGAGAAAAGATCACACAGTTAGCAAGTGGCCAAGCCCTGAACAGCATGTGTAATACATCTTCTGTACTATAAAACTTAAGAATGTTTGCCAAAAGCAGTCTTAAGTTTTCTCATCTCTAGTTCATATATTCTCTTAAAGTAGCCATATAATAACTAAGGGTGCTGTTTTTGTAATTTGTTTTCTTGCCATCTTTGTAGTCATTTTCTTAACTGAATGGTCTTTATCACAGTCTATACTTACCACATCCTTATTTTCTCACAATCTGATTTGCATTTACATTCACAGCCTACTAAAATGGCTCTAATGTGGTTGGTGGTCATCATACCACCAAATCAAAGGGTTCTTTTTCTGTCATCATTCTCTTTGAATGCTGTACTGGACTATGTCAACCCCTTTCCACCTTGAAACTTCCTTGGCTTCCCAAATGCCATGCTATCCTTACCTTTCCTGTCCCACTCTGATGTGTCTCATGGAAAAAAGAAAATCTCTTGCTTTCCAAGAATGAAACTTTTCCATCTTTCTTCTAGCTCTTCAGTTGTTACTTTTATAACACATTTTTCACTTCTGTTCTTGAAAGGTGGGGATCCTAAGTACAGAGTACTATAGTTTTCAAAGTAAAGGTCTTTTCCTTCCTTTGAAGATTGATTCCTAGGTTATTTCATTTTGGGGGATGCTATTATGAAGGAGTCATCTTCCTAATTTCTCTCTGAATGAGTTTGCTATTTGTGTAGGAAGTCTATTGATTTTTGAATACTGACTTTGTATCCAACTAATCTACTGAATTTGGTTACTAAATCTAGAAGTTTTTTGGTGGAGTTTTTGAAGTCTCCTATGTAGAGTATCATGTCATCTGCAAATAGATAATTTAACTTCTCTCTTTCCTACCCTTATTCCTTTTATTTTTTTCTCATATCTGATTGCTCTGGCTAGTTTCCAGAACTATATTGAGTAAGAGTAGTGACAGTGGGCATCTTTGTCTTGTTCCTGATTTTAGGGTAAAAGCTTTCAGTTTTTGTTCATTTAGTATGATGTTGGCTTTTGTTTTGTCATTGATGCCTTTTATCAGATTGAGGTAAAGACTACTCCAATTTTCTGTAGACTATTTCCATTTTTTTTTTTTATCATGAATGGGTGTTGAACTTTGTCAAACACTTTTTCTGCATCTATTGAGATGATCATAAGGTTTTTGTCCTTGGCTCTGTTAATATGGTGTATTACATTTTCTGATTTGTGTATGTTGAACCATCCCTGCATCTCTGGGATGAATCCTACTTGGTCATGGTATATACTCTTCTTGATAATTTGCTGCATTCTCTGTGCCAGTAGCTCATTGAGGATTTTTGCATCTATGTTTATTAGGGAGAGTGGCCTGTAGTTCTCTTTTTTGGTTAGATCCTTCTCTGGTTTTGGTATCAGGGTAGTGCTTGCTTCCAGGAATGACTTTGGGATTATTGGTTCCCTTTCAGTTTCATTAAAGAGTTTGAAAAGTAGCAGCATTAAGTTTTCTCTAAATTTCTTGTAGAATTTAGGAGGGAATCTATCAGGGCCTGGCATTTCTTTGTGGGTAGATTTGTAATTATGTCCCTGATTTCAGTGACTAATACTGGTTTATTTATAATATTTATATCTCCTTGATTCATTTTTGGTAATTCATATGTATCTAGGAATCTGTCCATTCTGTGTTTTCCATCTTATTAGAATATAGGTTCTCAAAGTAGGTGTTGATGATCTTCTGGATTTCCTGAGGATCTGTTGTGGTGTCACCCTTTTTGTTTTGAATTCCACGGATTTGAGTCTTCTTTTTCAGATAAAGTTGGCCAGGGATTTGTCAATCTTATTTAATCTTTCAAAGATTCATTGATTCTTTGTATTGTTTTCTTAGTCTCCATTGCATTTCTGCTTTGATCTTTATAATTTCCTCCCTCATATGAGCTTTGGGATTGACTTGCTTTTCTTTTTCTAGAAGGTTGAGGCTCAACATTAGTTTGTTTGAGCTCACTTTGTTTTCCTGATATGAGAATTTATCGCTATAAATTTCCCTTGTAGGACAGCTTTCATTGCATCCCATAAGTTTATGTATGTTGTATAGTGGACCCTTAAATTAGAACCAGCCTGACATACAAACAACTTGGCTTACAACTGGAATTTTAGGTTCAATTTATGACCAAAGTCTTGAGTTATGACCCAAATGCTGGCCGCTTGTGGGATTGTAAATAAAGACTCATGATGCCAGAAAGGCATATGTAAGCATCAGTCTGAGCTCAGATGGACATGTTGGTGAACATGATTTCAGTCAGGGCTTTATATAATTGCTACAATTACTGCTATCAAAATGGCCCCCCAAAAACTAGTAAAGAAGCTAAGGAAGGAAAGGAAGATACAGAAAGCAGTCACAACAGAAAGGAATGGTGTTAAAAGACAGAAACAGACAAACAGACCAGTTTGTAGTTCTGAAAAGATTGAGATCTAGTGAGCCAGAAGCAGGTCCTAGTGGGCTGTCAGCTCTTCCAAGGAGAGGAAAGACATAAGAGAGCCAGATTCCTGATGTTCTTAGGGAAGGGAACTCCCTTCTAAACAGTAACCCCCTTCCATTTCATCCTCTCTTCCTGCAAGCCAACGATGTCAGTTTTAATGGTGAGTACAGTATGAAATTGTTGTTTCTGGTAAACTAGACACATGTTATAACTTTTTGGTGAGTACACTAGGAAGATTAATGGTGTTTCTGGTAAATTATGCACATTGAACAACGCTTTTATTATGAAAAGGTTAGTTAAGGGATGCTTCGGAGATTTGGAATGCATTATGGGTATTTCCATTATTTCTTAGGGGAAAAATAGTCTTGATTTAAAACCAAGTCAGGTTACAACCATCTCTTGCAAACGAATTGAGTTTGTAAATCAGGAGCCCACTGTCCTGGCATTATTTTTAATTGTAGAAACTGTCTATAATTTCTTCTTAATTTTGCCTATGACCCTTGGGTTGTTTAAGAAGGTGTTACTTAATTTCCATGTGTTTATGAAGTTCTTGTGTTTTCTTTTGCCATTGGTTTTCAATTTCATTGCATTATACTCTGATAATATGCATGGGATAATTTCAGTTTCTTTGCATTTACTTGAGCATGTTCTATGAGTTAGTATGTGGTATTTTGGAGAATGTCTCATGTGCAGCTGAGAAGAATGTATATTCTGATGTTGTGTGATGGAACACCCTGTAGACATCTACTAAGTTCATTTGTTCAAAAATTTGGTTCAGTTCTGATATTTCTTTGTTGATATTTTGTCTGATTGATCTGTTTATTTGTGACAGCATATTGAGGTCCTCCATTACAACTGTATTAGTGCTTATTTGATTTTTCGTGTCCATTAATATTTGTTTTGTATATTTGGGTATGCTGGTATTTCGTTCATGTATGTTTATGACTGTTATCTTTCTTCTTTTGGGTTGTTCCCTTTACAAAGATGTAGTGACCTTCTTTGTCTCTCTTAATCAATCTTTGCTTGAAATCCATTTTATCTACAGATAGAATAACTACCCCTGCTTTTTTCCGGGTTCCTGTCACATGGAGTATTGTTTTCCATTCTTCGGCTTTCAGTCTGTGAATTTCTTTTTGAATTAAATGTTTCTTATATGCTGCATATTGTTGAATCTTGCTTGTTGGTGCATCCTGCCAGTCCATTTCTTTTGATTGGTGAATTAAGACCATTGAAATTGATGGTTATAATTGATATGTATTGACTTATCCTTCTCATGTTATTTTCCTGTTGTTGGTTCTCTTTTTCTCCCCCTCTATTTGTTTGTCTTGCCTGGTGTATTTATTCTGTTAGGGTTTACGGGGTTGTAGTCCTTGTTACCTAGAATGTCCTTCAGAACATTTTAGAGTGCTGGTTTGGTGTTCATGAATTTCTTCAGGTGTTCTTTGTCATGGAAATATCTTGTCCATCAGTTTTTTTTTTTTTGTTTTTTTGGTACTGGGAATTGAACTCAGGACCTTGTGCTTGCTAGGCAGTCACTGTGCCACTGAGCTATATCCCCGGCTTTGTCCATCAGTTTTGAAAGATAGTTTTGCAGGGTATATCAATCTGGGTTGGAAGTTGTTTTCTTGATTTCTTGAAATACTTCAGTCCAAGCTCTCCTTGACTTGAGAGTTTATGTTGAGAAGTCAACTGTGATTCTAAAAGGCTCTCCTTTATATGTGATTTGTTTCTTTTCTCTAACAGCTTTTAATATTCTATTCTTGTGTTGAATTTGTGAAATCTTCACTACTGTATACTGTGGTGTAGATATTTTTGATCATGATTTATTAGTGTTCTATATGCCGTATTTATGAGTATGTCAAGTTCTTTTTCACTGCCATTGAAGTTTTCTGCATTATTCTGTGAACTGGTTTATGTCATTTGCACTATCACCTTTTTTATTGAATCCAGTCAGTCTTACATTATTCTTCTTTGCATCATCTAGCAGCTGTTTGGGTTGAGTTTTCCTGGTCCCTTCCTGTTTTTAAGAAATTTTTCTTTTCATGATTGTTAACCACAATCCTGTCTTCTGTATCTGGTATTCCATGCTCACATTGGTGCATTGTTCTGTGTATGTTTTCAATGGAATTTTCAATTCCTGGATGTCTGTTTGAATCTGTTTCTTGGATTCTATTTCTTTACTATGTTAGGCATTCATAGTTTCCATTGTTTTCCTAAGTGGCCCCCCCATCTGCTCTACAGTCACTAAGCATGTCTCTCATTATGGTCACTATCTCTGCAGTTATTTGAGAAATTATTTCTGATTTGATTTTTTTCTAGAGCGTCATTCATCTGCTTTGTTACTTCCACTTTACCACTTCAGAGGGTCCAGGTGGTTGGCTTTTGAATTGTTCTACCTCATTGCCCCCTGGGTTTGCCTTTGGTGAGCTGGAAGTCTTGAGTTGCATCATGCTTAAGCGGTTTCTCATTTTTTGCTTGCTTGTTTATGTATTTATAGTTTAATTTCTTGATGCTTGGAAATTGCTTATGGCAGGTAGCTTTATTGATAGTATTTAGAATCCTTAGGAAATGATTACTTCTCAAAGATGTCCTACAGGTTTAGCTGGGTTTCTTATCACTTTCAGAAGCAGTTCTGTAAGTGCTCTTTTGTGAGCATCTTTCTGAGGTCTGATCAAAAATATGAATGCAGCTAACAAGTGCCATCCAAAGAAAAGACAGCCTTGTGAAAACATTATGCTATGTCCTCACCTACTTGTTCACCTGAACTGGCACCATGTGACTTCGTGCTCTTCCCCAAAGTAAAAAAAAAAAAAAAAACCATGAAAAGTGAATGTTTTGAGTCCAGAGGACATGGAAGCAGCCACAGGAAATCTCAGCAAAGAGATCTTTCAAAACTGCTTTAGAAAATGGCAAGATTGATGGACTAAATATGTTTGAAATGAGAGTGAGTGTTTTGAGCAAGATTTGTAGCAATCTTTTACTGTAATAATTTTTATTTATTTTATTTATTTTTGGGGGATACTGGGAATCAAACTCAGGATCTCACGCTTGCTGGGCAGGCACTGCATCACTGAGCTAAATCCCTGGCCCCTACTGTAATAATTTTTATGAATTAGGCATTCACTGTATATTTCAGTCACATCTCATATATCCGTATAACATCTCAGCTCCTTCAAACTTTTGTTCAAATAATCACCTTTTTCAAAAGGCCTAACCTACTTATTTAGAGTTGGATTTCAGGCCCTAATATTTGCAGTATTTTATGGTTTTAACAACTGTCCTCAAACATACAATCCACTTTCTCATTATATATGCTATTTGTTGCTGATTTACCTCCAGTAAGCACAAGTGTTTTTATTCTCTGATGTACTCAAGGTTTTAGGAGTTGTACTTGGCATATAATAAGTATTCAATACAGGCTTGTTGGATGAATAAGTTGTACTATCATTAATGTGGGATGGATAGAGAAATAAATTAAAATGCTTATGGGATTTTTTTTTTCTTTTTTTTTTTTTAAAGAAGAGCCAGTTTTCTGAGCTGGAGGAATACTGCATAGACATTAGCATTTGCAGACATTTTTTTTTACTCCAGATGAGTTTTTGGAGTCTTGTTTTGTTACTCCTTTATACTTGGGAACCCACATAGCTGAAGAAGAAAAAATGTAAAATGAATCTCTTTTTGCTGCAGTAATTTTATTTTACATCTGATTAACTGATACATGGTTGTCTTTGAATGTGTATTAGATGATAGGCACTGTTCTGATCTCTGTATAATATTAATTTAAGAAATTCTACAACCACTTTACCAGGTACAGTTTATTTGCAAGCCATCAGTTTATTTGAAACAGGGTCTCACAAGTCACTTAAGTTTATTTGAATGAAAGAAAGGTTGAACTTATACTAAGAGTTTGTTTCCCCAGACTGTTTTTTTGGGGGGTGGGAGTGTACCGGGAATTGAACTCAGGATCTCGCACTTGCCAGGCAGGCACTGCACCACTCAGCTAAATCCCTGGCCTCTCCAGAATGTTGTGTTACATTGATGATGAGCTTTTTCCTTGCTACATTTGAGCCTTAACACAAGACTTGCCTGAAATCCACTAGGACTAATCCTATTATGTCCTTTATTTTTTGTTTTTGTTTTGGTGGTGGTTTTTCTGGATTGAACCTAGGGTCTTTACTTTGGGCTACTGCCCTAGCCCTTCTTTTTTTTAAAAAAAATAGAATTAATATTTTATTATCATTTATAATCAGATGGCAGTTGGATATACAGTTTAAATCATAATTTTTGGTAAATAAAAAAAATCAGAAGTTTTAAACAGCCAATAGCAGGTTATGTTCTTCAGAATACACAATTAGATTAATTCATTAATGGTGGCTTCAAGCTTTTCCTTATCCGCGCCAGAAAACTCACTCATCTTCTCACCTTTTTAAAAAACTAGGTTGGCATGCATTTAACCTCACACTCTGCAACAACATCCTGACAGTCATCCACATTTACTTCAAGGAACAAAACATTGGAATATTTTTCAGACAGGGAATGGAAGAAAGGTTGATCATTTTGCAAGGCCCACACCATGTGGCTGAGAAATCAACTACTACAAGTTTGTCTTCTGCACCAGCCAAGGCTTGCTGAAAGGTCTCTTTGGTTTCGATCTGCTGCACTGTTCTGGCTGCTGGGGGCCTGATGAGCTATTGAAGCAAGCGATGGAAGCAGATGGAAGGCATGGGATGTAGCTCCCTTTTTAAAATTTTTTTATTTTTTAAATTTTTATTATTATTATTATTTTTTTT
Organism: Chinchilla lanigera; assembly: GCF_000276665.1. Taxonomy (NCBI): domain Eukaryota; kingdom Metazoa; phylum Chordata; class Mammalia; order Rodentia; family Chinchillidae; genus Chinchilla; species Chinchilla lanigera. The sequence continues at coordinate 7,209,917 of NW_004955494.1, forward strand.
TTTTTTGGTTTTTCTCCGGTACCGGGAACCGAACTCACGACCTTGCACTTGCCAGGCAGGCGCTTTGCCGCTGAGCTAAATCTCCAGCCCTATTTTTTTATTTTTGAAACAGGGTCTCACAAGTCACTTAAGTTACCCAGACTTAAGCTTGACTTTGTGGTCCTCCTGTGTCAATGTCCCAGAGTGCTGAATTACAGGTGTGTACTACTATACACCTTTTCCTCTAGATTCCATTATCTCTTTTTACGCTTTGTGTCTCCTACTTTAATCCCCACAAAGTTCTGGACTTCTATCTTTTCATTCTCCAATTCTTGAAAACTTTCCATTGTGCCACCCAGATTTGTGCATGTATAATATTTCTGCTTGCATAACTGTTCAACATATCGAACTCAGCATGTCCAAAATGGAATTTTGCTTTTCCCTTCTAAACCTGCCCTTACATCTGCTTTGCCCTCATGGCTTCTTCATCTCAGTTGTTGGCAGCTTCCACTTGCTCTGGCCAGAAACCTTGGGATCATTTTTAACTCTTACTCTCACATCTCACATTCATTTCATCATGAAGTTTTTGGCTTAACTTGCAAAAGATAGAGAATTCATTCAGTTTTCCCCATGTTTACAGCCACCGTTATGTCTTGCTGGATAATGACAGCTGGGTAATGACCTTCTATAACATATCTCCCTGCTTCTACCTTGCCTTCTATACCTTCTATTAATAAAGCAGTCAGAGTGATCCTTTGCATATGTAGATGGTAAGGGATTTTGTACCATATTTAAGGAATTTCATGAGTTGGTAGGGTTAGAAGGATAGTTCTAGGCTCTTTTTACTGAATCATCTTGGCTATAGAAGCACATTTCATGATGCTTTGAGTCTGTGTTTGAGTGGTTAGGGAAAGAGTTGTCAGAGATGGCTCATAGCCTCCTTCATTTCTCCCCACCAACCCTTCTCTTTCCCACCTGTCTTCCTAGAAAAGTTGGAAAGAAAGGGCTGTTTGGAGTTGCTATTGTGGAAAATTACTTTGAATGAAAGTCGAGACCACTCTTTCAATAGTGGTCTCTTGGTTCTTTACTGCCTGTAATCTCCTGTAGCAACACTGCTGCTTTCCCCCAACTCTTGCCATGTTTAGTGTCCTGTTTATATACCTGTCCTGTGGGTTTTACTACATTCCCAGACAGCAGGATTGTATTTCTTAGGACTTTTGGCTCTACTTGCATTAGTATTTTATACACTAAACTCTTTTTTCAACTATTCACAAAGCATTCTTATGGCCTTCTGTGGGGGTTTTATTTTTGTTAATTGAGGTTTCCAACAATGATACTGGACATGATAATAAAAAGAAAATTGATACAAATAGGTGAAGAAGAAATCATGTGTAAAATTGTGGAGAAAATTAAAGACATTTTTATTAGGTACTCTGTACTTGTCATGCACAATACTGCTAATGATATCTAGGGGAGTATTACTGTGCACTACATGTAAAGAACCTTGGAGACTGGTTTTTAAAAATAACTAACTTCACTTAGAATTCAGGCATGGTAGTGCATGCCTATCGTCCTAGCACTCTGGGAGGCTGAGGTAGGAGGTTTGCCTTGAGGCCAACCTAAGCTATATAGTGAGACCTTGTCTCAAAAGTAAGTAAATAAATAAATGAATTTTTAAAAAGAACTTCACAGTTCATTTTTTTTTTTTTTAATCTCTTTGCAGTCTTTTCCTAAAGACAAGTGTTCTCTGATCACTTTCACTTTGACTGAGAGATCACTACTGGGATCAATAATCATACCACAATTTGACACTTGAAATTCTTCAGGTTGTTTCTTAGACCTGTGTTGTCCAATATGGTACTTATTAGTCCAACTAGCACTTGAAATGTTGGTAGTCTGAATTGAGATGTACTGATGTGAAAATACATATGGAAGTTACAATGGTTCCTATCAAAAACAAACAAGATATAAATCTTCTTGGTAATTTTAAAATATTGGTTATGTATTGAGCCTATAATATTTTGGATACATTGGGTTAAATGAAATTAATTTTATGTTTTTATTCTTTATCTTAATATGACTAGTAGAAAATTCAAAATTACAAATGTGGTTTGTATTATGTTTCTTTTGGAAAATTTCTGGGGTTTTTTTGTTTTAGTTTTTTGTTTGTTTTTTGGTACTGGGAATCGAACTCCGGCCCTTGCGCTTGCCAGGCAGGCATTTATGCCACTGAGCTATCTCCCTGGCAAAATTCCTGTCCTAAGTGTCTAAATTACTCTCTCTCTGTCCTCTTTTTCTCCCCCTCCTTTCCCTCTCCCACTCTCTCTCCTTTCTCTGTTTCTTTGCAGTACTAGGGATTGAACCTATGGCCTTCACACTGAGCTACATCCCCAGCCCTTTTTATTTTTAAGACAGGACCTTTTAAGTTACTATATTACCCAGGCTGGGCTCAAACTTGTGGTCTTCTTGCCTTAGACTTCCAGAGTGCTGGTCCTATAGGTATACGCCACCATGTCCCACTATATTTCTCTTTTGCCTTAATACATATGGTGTTATTTTATTTCAATTAATTATCTTTCATACATTCACTAAAAATTATTTTAGTATTATGTTATAAAATATTTTTTTCTGAAGTGAACTACTTTTGTTTTTATTCTTTTAGTATTAACTTTTTAAAGCTTTGAGCTTTTTTCCTTTTTTTAACGCATTTGGCTTTTGTCATGTCCTGCCCAGGTACTACATAAGCATAGCTTTTTTTTTCTTTACATTGCCTGGAAGAATTTTGAGGAGGGAGAATTGTCAGATTTGATAGTTGACTTGCTTTCTGTGTTAATATTAGGATAATTAATAATAAAATTTTATAATATGTCAATTATTAACATACTTTTAAAATTTAAAGGAGAGGCAAATTTATTCACTAGAAAAATATAAATTGAAAATTTTGTATATAAGGACAAATAATGTCTGCTTAAAAATAAAACCCAGCAAACAAAAATACTTAGGCTGCTATCACATATTTTTTAAACGTTTTAGATCCTAGCAGCTATTACTGCCGGTCCTCCTCACCCCTTCCACCAATATTATGATTGATATTTCAAAGATTTGTTCATATTAATTTATATTAATCTTTTTAAAAGTCTAATCTTTTTTGGAAAAAAAGCTTTTGAAAGCACATTTATATGATGTTTAGTGAGTGCTTTTTAGGATTAAGCCTTGAGTTGTGTTTAAAACCAAGCAGCAGGTGTATAACTCAAATCTGAGTACTTTTTAAAATTGGTACATATTTATAATACATAATGATAATGTTCATCGTAGGGAATTTGTGTATCTGTACATAATGTATCTTAATTCTTTTTTTTCCCATTCTGCTCCCTTCTCTTCAATGCTTCGTCCCTTCCTCATTTCCAAAATGTTTATTGCCAGTTTTTCTGACCAGTTTCTCTTTTCTTTTTAATTCCTTCTCCCTTCCTTCCCCTTTCCCTCCTCCCTGTTGGTCCCCTTCCCATCTGAACATGTTCTTCCTACTTTCCAATGTCTGTCCTCCATTTTGGTCCTTATTTACCCTTTGGGTTTCTCACACAAGAGAAACTGAAATATTTAAACCTATGTGTCTGATTTATTCCACTTAAAATTATGGTCTTGAGGTCCATCCATTTACCTAATGTCTCCAGTTTATCCTTTTTTATGGCAGAGTAGTGCTCTATTGTATATGAAAACCGCATTTTCTTTATTCATTCACCTGTTTATGGGCATCTGGGCTGTTTCCAAGATTTTGCTCTTATAAATGGTGCTGCTATAAATATGGGTATGTATATGTTAGTATAGTATGATACTTTTAACTCTTTTGGGACGATACCTAGAAGGGGGATAGCTGGTCAAATGGAACCTCTAGTTTTAGTTTTTTGAGGAAAATCTGAGTATTTTTTAAGGGAACTACTGATTTTTTTTTTGGTACTAGGAATCGAACTCAGGACCTTGCACTTGCTGGGCAGGCACTGTGCCACTGAGCTATATCCCTGGCCCTTAAGTGAACTACTAATTATTGACTAGCTTTAGATTACAGAGATGTTTACTTTTGAGGTCTCATCTAGTTAAAAATGTACAGTGTTGTTAATTGTAGTCACTCTACAATGTAATAGAACACCAAAACTTAATCCTTCTATGTAGTCATTTTATACCTGTTGACTAATATCTCCCTATCTCCCTCTTCTTCTCACCATCTGATAATCAGTATCCTACCTGTATTTCTTTTTCTGTTTGTTTTGTTTTCTGAGACAGGGTCTTGCTGTGCAATTCAGGCTGGCCTTGGACTCACTGTGTAGTATAGTGAGGCGGTAAACATGAAGTATAGATATCTCTTTGACATATTCATTTCATTTCCTCTGGATAAGTACCCATTAGTGAGATTGCTGGATGGTATAGTAGTTCAATTTATATTTTTTGAGGAGCCTCTATACTATTTTCCGTAACAGTTGTATTATTTTAGATTTGTACCAGTGGTATAGAAGGCTTCTATTCCTCCAAACCCACACTAACATTTGTTATTCTTTGCATTTTTTTCATAATAGCTATTTCAGTTGGGTAAAGTGATAGCTAATTTTTATTTTCTTTCCCTGATGGTTAATGATAGTGGACATTTATTTTGTACATCTTTCAGTTGTATGTCTTCTTTTGAGAAATGTCTGTTCATGTCTTTTGCTTGGTTTTAATTGGATTTTTTGGTTTTGCTGTTGAGTTCCTTATACTATATTTTAGATACTAACTTCCTGTCAGATGCAGAGTTTATAGTTAGTTTCTCTCATTATGTAGGTTGTCTCTTCACTCTGTTTCCTTTGTTTTATCCCTTTTTTAAAATTGTAGTTCTAATAGATGTTTAGTGATATTTTATTGTGGTTTTAGTTACTGTCCCTAATGGCTAAAGATGTTGAACATCTTAATCTTAAGTACTTACTGGTACTTTGTATATCTTCTTCAGTGAAATATCTGCTTATGTCTTTTGCCCATATTCTAATTGGATTATTATTTTACTGTGGAGTTTTGAGAGTTCTCTAAACAATGGTGAGATCAAAAAATATGGTATGTATGTAAATTTTTAAAAAATGTCTTACAGTAAAATATGTTGTCATCAGACCCCCTCAAGATGCTGTTCTTTACTTTGAATGCACATACCAATCATTCTTGCTACTTTCTGAAGCAGTTCTAGAAGTCTTCTTTCATGTCCTTAGTTGTGCTCTTGTGGCTTCCTTGATGCCCTAAATCTGTTCAAAAAGTTTACCTTTCATGATCATTTTCAAGGGGCTGGAGATATAGCTCAGTGGCACAAGTGCCTGCCTGGCAGGCACAAGGTCCTGAGTTTGATTCCTGGTACCAAAAAAAAAACATGTTCATTTTCACTTTGAGGAATAGCCAGAAGTCACACAGTGCTAGATCTGGTGAATAAGAACACACAATAATTATTTTATGAGCCTTTCTTTCCATTGAATGACACTCAGCAGCATCATTCACTGTATTTTTGATCATACCTCATAAAGTCCCTCTTGAATGAGGGCTTTAAGACCTACACTATATTCTTCAGTTACCCCTTGTGTATTGTAGGTACAAGTTCTTTGTCAAATACGTTGTTTGCAAGTATGTTTTCAAGTCTCTAGCTTAAATCTTTTCATCTTTTTTATAGGGTTCATAGAGCAAAATTGTTTTTTGTTGTGGTTCTGGGTTTGAACCCAAGGCTTTCCACATACTAGGCAAGTGCTGTGTTCTCGAAGTCCATCCCCAGCCAAAGGTTGTTGTTTTTGAATGTGTTGGTGGGAATTGAATCAAGGACAATTGGACATGTTCCTGCTAGGCAAATTTTGTGGCCAGGGGTGTAGCTCAGTGGTACGGTAATTAGCCTGCTAGCCTGTGCAGAATACTAGACTCAAGCCACAACATTACGGGGAAAAAAAATTTTATGTGTAATCCAGTGTGCCAGTTCTTCCTTTTGAATGTTGTGCTTTTTGTGTCACAATACACAAAAGACATTCTTTACCTAATGCTGAGTCCTGAAGATTTTCTTTATTTTTTTCTAAAGGTTCTGTATTTTTATACTTTATAAAGTGTGTAACCCATTTGGAACTAATTTTGTGTTCTTTCTTTTTTTTTTTTGGTATCAGGAATTGAACTCAGGACCTTGCACTTGCCAGGCAGGTGCTAATGCTGCTGAGCTATGTCTTTGGCCATGGAGCTAATTTTGGTACAAAATATGATTTCGGTTTAAACCCTCCCCTCAAGCCATGGTAGTCCAATTGCACCAGCATCACTTATTAAAAAGGCTATCTTTGCTCCGCTGAATTCCTGTGCAGTGATGTGAAAAAGTCAGTTGTGTGTTTATGTGGACCTATTTCTGGGTTTTCCATTTGGTTTCATTTGTCTACATGCCTTCTGCATGCTTTTCTGTCGATGATTTGGTCATGTAATTTTTCTTCTTTATCATTTTTCTGTGGTAGAATATGTTTTCACATGATGACCCATCCTTGAATACCTGGAACAAACCCCATTTTGTTGTGGTTTATACATATTTTGCACATTGCTGGGTTTTGTCTGTTAATATTTTGTTCAGGAATTTTACATCCAAATTCATGAGAGATACTGATCTGAAGTTTTGTTTTGGCTTTGTTTTTTATTTTTTTGGTACTATCTTTATTTGGCTTTGATAACAGGGTAACATTGGCCTTATGAAGTACTGTAAGTTAAGCATTCCCTCCTCTATTCTAGAAAGAGATTATACCATATTAGAATACATTATTTACATATTTTTGGTAAAATTCTCCAGCAAAGTCATCTGGCTTAGGGAAGCTTAACTGTAACTTCAGTTTCTTTAATGGCTATGAAATAAGCAGATTATGAGTTTCATCTTAATTGAGTTTTGGTAATATGTGATTTTTAGAATTGGCCCATGTTTTCCACCTACTGAATCTGAGTATAATTTATTCTTTTTTTTTTTTGGTCTTTTTAGACAGGGTCTTGCTATGTAGTTCAGGCTGGCCTTGAGCTCACTTTGTAGCCCAGGCTGGCCTCAAAACTCGCACCAGTCCTCCTGCCTCAGTCTCCTAAGTACTGGGATTATAGGTGTACGCCACCACGCCTGGCCTGAGTATAATTTATTCTTAATAGTATTTCTTTGTTGTCCTTATAATGGCTGCAGAATCTGTAGTAATAATCTCCTGTTTTATTCTAATGTTGGTGATTTGTATTCTTTCTTTCTCTCTCTCTCTTTCCTTCTTTCTTTATTAGCTTCTTTTTTTTTTTTTGTACTGGGGATTGAGCCCAGGGCCTTCGACTTGTGAGGCGAGTGCTATACCACTGAACTGTTGATCCAACTTGAAGTAGCAATTAATTGTATGTAAAGCATATTGCTGGGAATTAAGAGAAAAATCTTTTTCTGCAGCTTTTCATGAGACACAAGAAACCTCTGCGGTGATTCTGATGTGTAAAGCAGACTCCAACTTCATACTGGGGACGTACTATAGAAACTTAAAAAGATCAGTCAGAAAATATGGACAGAATTTTGTCTTTTGGAAAGTTAATGTTTAAATGAGTGGTAGATGTAGTGGAAAAGGAAATTGAAATGAACTTGAGGGATACTACCTATACAGTACTGAGCTGATACTGGCCGGCTGTGAGAGTGAGGAAGACATTCTGTGAGGCAGTAAGTAGGGTTACACAGTTTTAGGAAGGCAGGGAAGAGAATTCCTTCCCTAGGCACTAAGAGGGAATTTAAATTTGAGCAAGAGCCGGTAGCCAGTTTAAAGGTTCTGAAGAGTGATTTGAAAATTGTGGTCCAAATGAGGCATGTTCACTCCCCATTTGGAATGATGAAATGTTCTAGAATTAGTGTAATAGTTGTACAGTCTTGTAAATATACGAAAAACCACTCAACAGTACCCTTTAAAATGATGAATGTTATGGTATGTGAATTAAATCTATAGAAAGATTAAAATAAGACAACTGCAGAAAAAATAAGCCAGACAGGGCCACCCTTGTCACCCACAGGCACATGCAGCCTTGGAGAGATAGTAATGCAGTCCCACTGTAAGCTTTTAAAATTATGATGTGATTTTTAGTGGTACTTTTCAAGACTTGATTGTGTGGTGTTCGAGTGTGGACAGTGTAGAGGACAGGGTAAAACTGCCTAGGGGAGGGTACAGTATGTGCTGCTAACTCCATGTTTGGCACCCACCCATACACAGTCCTGGAATCCTGCATATATCAGACATTATAAGCTCATGTGTGAGTTGGCAGGTACAATAATGATTACTGCTAAAACGTGGTATTTCCACCTATCTAGTACATTTGCGTGTGTGTGTGTGTGTGTGTGTGTGTGTGTGTAAAGCCAGTCATTTATTGTTATTAAGCAAATATGTAAGTTTTTTCTTAATTACAAAACTCATGCATATTGTATTATTTGTAAAATAGTAAGTTAAATGGTTTTTAGCAGAATTGATATACGAAGTACATAAATGTACCATAATTTTTTGTTCACAATATTGTTACAATTACAATATCACTAATACTAGAGATGTTATAATAAAATTTTGAAAAATAAAGGAAGTTATGTTACTCATATACATTAACTATATTATATATTTATATGTGACCCGTGACTATTCCTCTTTACTCAGTGTGGCCCAGAGTGCCAGACAGGATGACCACTGTGGTTTAACCATTGACACCACCTAGGGGCTGGCTCAGCGGCACAGTGCCTGCCTGGCAAGCGCGAGGTCGTGAGTTCGATTCCCAGTACTGGAAAAAAAAAAACAAACCAAAAAAAAAGACACCACCTGAGGGGCTTATTAGAAACAGTAATTTAATCCAAAACTCCACCTGGTGCCTAGTGAATCAGAATCTACAGGTGGTTCTGTTTGTTTGTTTGGTTGATTGGATTTTGAGACAAGATCTCACTGTATAGTTCAGGCAGACCTTGAACTCACTGGATAGCCCAGGCTGGCCTCGAACTTATAGCAGTCCTCCCTCAGCCTCATGAGTGCTGGGATTACAGGCATGAGCCACCATGCCCAGCCTTGAATTTGCTTTTTTGACATGAACACAAGCCTTTTGTTTGCATGACCAAGTTTGATAAGCCCAAGCTTGATGGGAATTAATCAAGCAACTGTTACGTATGTGAATCCTGAACAGCAGAGAGATTATAGTAAGGGCAGATTCATTTAGGTCCTATGCTAGTAATCCAGTTGAAATGAAGACTGATGGACATAGAAAGACATTTTAAAGAAGTAAAATCAGTAGAATGTAATGGCCGAAATTCAGATGATGGAGGCAAGTTCTAAACCAAAGATTCTGATCAAGTTTTGGCACTGGGCAGCTGAAAACTGGATGGGCTATTGACAGGAAATCCAAAGCTTGGATGGCATAAAAAGCTGTAATTATTCTTTATTTCTAGTCTGCTAGAACTTTTTGTTTCGGAAAATCAGCATCATAAGAACAGTGAAGAAAATCTTGAAAAAGAGATGGGAAAAACCCTCTTATAATTTCAAAATCCTAAAGTACATATGTTCCTTTTCTGTATGTTATCTTAATTTCTTAGTTATATGTGAACTTGTTTTTTTTTTTTTTCGTACCAGGAATCAAACTGAGGACCTTGCACTTGTCGGGCAGGTGCTGTGCCACTGAGCTATATCACTGTGAATTTGTTTTTAGTGGTTTAAAGCCAGTTTGTATACTTTAGCATTTACAGATATTTTTAATGTTTCTTCATAATTTAGTTTTTAAAAGAATTCTTATTATAACCAATATGAAGATAACAGTATGTAATACAACAACCATTGTTAATTTCTTTTTACCCTGCCTGAAATTCTGTATTTTTTTATGTTGTTTCGTTTATGTCTGTGTGTTTGTTAATATGTTTTGGCTTTTTTATCTCTACAATAAAATTTTAAAAAAATTTCAAACATTAAAAAAATAATTCTTATTATGAAATATGTACACTTTGTCAAATTTTAAATATGAATATTAAAAGTATAAGTGATTCCAGTAGTTGCATTGTAGATTTGTAAAGGTTAAAATTTGGTTCTAATAGGCATTGCTGAGAAGTTATATTGATGCAGCTTTTCATATGATAATTTGGCAGTTTGTCAAAACTAAAAAATGCACATATTCCTGATTCGGTGATTTCATCTCTAGAGTTTGTTCTACAGATACATTAACTCTATCTCAGTTAATGCACAGCCAATTCATCATATTTACTGGTTGTGTCAGTGTTTTCAGAAAAACATTTTTCTCATAGATTTGGTCAAAATTGCATCATTTCATGGGAGAAATTTTCAATTTATTCTGGGTTACTGCTAGTACTTTAAAAAGTTACATTTCCTTCCCACCATTGTAGTATTTTTAGGATACTTTTGTTGGTTTCAGAATGATATACCAACCTTGTTCTTTTTGTTTTTGACTAAAATTTATAGCTGCTTATTTTATTTTATTGTTTTGTGTGTTGTTCAGGCTGCCCTTGAACTTGAGGTGATCTTCCTGCTTCAGCCTTTTGGTTATAAACATGCACCACCATGCCCAGCTACAACTGTTTATTTTGGGTGGGATGATTTTAGTAGCTTTTGAAGATTTTTAATGAGATTTGGTTGATAATTTTCATTCACAATACCATTTTATAGAATGGTCAGTTTGTAAGCTAAGGGTGATAGTTTAATCTGTGATTTTCCTCCCTTCTCTTGCAGTACTGGATATTGAACCCAGGGCCTTCCCATTAGTGCACATTCCCAGCTCTCTTTTAATTTTTCGTTTTGAGACAGTCTTGCTAAGTTGTCCAGGCTGGCTCCAGCTATGATCTTCCTGTCTCAGCTTCCCAGAGTGCAGGGATTACAGTCATGTATTACCCAAGCATGACTGAATATATTTAATATGCAGAGAAAGTTCACAATCAGTAATTTTTTCACTATGTCTAACATCATTTATAATAAATGTGTGCTGAAAAATTTTTGGAGCAGCCACATCCATTGGAAATGCTAATATTTTGGTTATTTATTGCTGTAAAAATTAAGAATGTTATTTTAGTTGAGACCTTGGCAAATAATAAAATTAATTTTGGAATAATGAAATATTTCATTCAAACAAGAATGTGAAAGCCATAAAAGTATACTAAATCTTATCATGAAAGACATTAAAAACTATAACTAGAAATGAAAAATAGCAAATATGTTTATTGGTATGTTAATAAGTACAAATGCATATAAATAAATATTAATATATAACATTTCTGTTTTATTTATATGCACATAAATATTTGTAAAGATGACTTATTCATGTATTATACATGTTTATATCAATTATAAATACAAATACAGTAATATAAAATATTAAGTTCACATGTCTGATTTGTTCAGATGAATATGTAAATTAGATGATTTCAGTGAATTTATTGTTCAGTAAATTAGGTTTTTGAGAGTACACAGAAACATGTTTGAGGGTGTGCATTATAGTGTTATAATACCAGAAGCCTGAAAGCAGAGGGTTAATAGGGGGTTTGTTATATACGTCATGTATGATAGAATGTGTTGCAGCCATGAAAAAGAATGAGTAGAGGCACATCTCTTAGGATCGCGGAACTTCCAATGTGTGTTTAATAAAAAAAGGGAAGGTTCAGTATAATTTTTCCCTTTTCAGTTAAACAAAAGGAACAGCCAGAGATAAATGCTTGAGTATGTGTTTATATGTACATAGAATATATTTGGAAGAATACCCAAGAATTGCTACACTTGTCACTAGGGTTCTAAAACATGGAAACAAAAGTCAAGAGGCACCCTTTTATTGTATTAATTTTGATCACCGATTCAGGAAAAATAAATTTTTTTTTGCAGTGCTGGGAAATTAATTTATAGCATTATAATTGCTCTAGAAAAATAACAAGATAGAAGAAAAACCTTCCAAAAATAACTGTTGTTAAAAGTGTACTTTATTGTTTCCTTTCAGTCTTTTGTATTAATTTTACTTACTATGACATTAATATTTTCTAGTTGTCATGTACTCCACACCATACTTTCAGAAATAAAATGGGGACCTGAAAAAAGGCTTAGAACCCTTGTTTTTAGCAGTCATTTAGTAGCCTGTTGTAATTGTGATGGGAAGGCACTGTGGTTATGTATATGACACATTTATTTCTGGGCTGATGCCTGATCTTGTGCATTGGTGTGTGGCCTCTTTCTTCCTCATGCTTGTGTGTCTGTCTCTTAAAGCTTCATAGTCATAAAGGTTGATGATGATAGCCTGTTGGGGAAATCTGTCTCCTACTGGATGTTTAGGTTTTTCTCTCTTTTTAAAAAATCGTATGTATTGTACTAATGTCTATTTAAACCCAGTGAGTGTCATTTTGACCCAGGACATATTGGCCCTCCAGAGATATTGAGAATACAGGTATTTTGGTCATTTAGATTATCTTGTATGTAAAATTACATGAAATTATTTTATTGGTCAATTTTTTACATAAGAACATTAAGCTTTTTCAGACTTCTCTTGTTTTTATTTTATAGAAACTATTTTTGCTAGATCAATTATTTTCTTTTTATGCTTTAGGACTTTTATTGATTCAATTTTTGTTCTTAATTTTACCAGTTTTGGCCTCTGTATGTTAGTTTTCTTTTTAAAGATACTGGATCCTACTGTGTTGGCCATCCTGACTTCAAACTCCTGGGGTCAAGCCATCCTTGTGCCTCAGCCTCCCTTATAAACTGGGACCACAGACACATGCCACCATGCCCAGTATTTTGTTTTGAGCTTCTACCAAATTCAGTTTCCCTATATCAAATGTTGTATACAGATTTTGTCAAGAACAATTGATTTATCAATTTTTAGACAGTAATATGACCTACCTTGTGTAGATATTTGTCAGAGATTGCTTTATTATGTTGATTAATTGCCATTTGCAATCTTTACAAGTTAGAGAAAAGACTGGTATTTGTTAGCTAATTTCTGACAAAATTATAAGCAATTTCTCAGCGATATTGTAGAACTGCTAAATCCTGTCAAACTCAGTGAGTCTCAAAATTCTTTCCATCCTTTTGTATTTTAGTTGCCTCTTCACTATGAAAGTATTCATCATGATACTGGCGTCTTTGTTTTGGAGCATTCCTGTTCATGATAAGATTCTAAAATGTGAACTTCGGTTTGCTTGTAACTTATCCTTTGGTAAAATTTTGTTTTGTAGATCCCATTGATTTTTTTCTATCACACAGGTAACACCTGGGGAGTACAGCAAGGTAGTTTGGATACTTCAAGTAGATCTGTGTACTGGCTTAAGCCAGATTTCAGCTCCTTTAAATTGACTGCTAAATTATGTTAAGTGCACTCTCAACTGCTAGGGAAAGTTGAAGCAGCCGGCTTTTCTTTTTCTTTTCTTTTTTTTTTTTTTTTAGCCGGCTTTTCTTTGAACTGTTCACTTCCGCTGAATTTCCAGATAGGAAATTATTTGATAAGAGGATATTACCATCATTTTAGATTTTGCATTGTGTTGATTTTCAAAAGGATTAAACTAATTTATGACATCAGCAGTATATGTGCTTCAATTTTAAGATATTTTCATTAGAATTAGGTATCACTAATGTTAAATGTTTTGTTTAGTTCAGTGTATTGAAGTTTTGTTTGAAAGGGAAAGTTTAAATTGAAAACTGCTTCACTGACATTTACAGTTACTTTGTATAGGAACAAGAAGTCAGAAGCAGGTTTGAGATGTTAGCACTTACTAGAACATGCAGTTATATGATCTTGTGTGCTGTGCTGTAATGTGTTGAATCAGAACCAGTTTAAAAATTAAGACTGGGCATTATCATAATGAAATAGAGTGTCCTTGGAAGGAAAACTACGAAGAGTACTACTATTCTACTCTTGGAACAGGGTAGTCTATTGTTCTTTTGTCTTATGTTCCTCTAGAATCTGAATAGAATAATATGCTACTTTTATCCTGAAATTTGACCAATTTTGCTTAAATCCATCTCTGTCTGTTTGGGACAGTTTAAAAAGTTACTTTTTAGTTCTTTGCCAGATTAGGAATATGGTATGTATTTTGCAGGGAAGTAAGTTAACTTTTTTTGTAATTTATTAGTTTTTCTTGTTTATTCCTTTTTGTTTAGCCAAAATTAGTACAGCTCCACTGTTTCCTTATTATATATGTGTTGTTTTTACTTTTGCTTGCATTTATTTTATGTTTAGTTCTCATGCCGTAAGCTTTGTTTCTTCTGGGATGTCTTTTTCTTCTCTGCAACCTCCTATTCTGGCTGAGGAAGTTTGTTCCTTTTCTGTCAGGATCACCTCATTGTGGCAGGGGAGCTCGTGTGTGGGTTAATCCAAGCAAGAGCTCTGAAGTAGGTGATGTGTTGGGTGCTTTATTCAACTGGGGTGTGTTCAGTCATAAGAGGGTCCACATCTAAACCCTTAAGTTCAGCATCACTTTCTGCATTTTTAAGCGTGTGCAGGAACAATCCACCACTCTTTAAGTCTATGGAGCCTGTGTCCAGTTGCAGTATGTGAGCTGGGCACACCTCCCAACTCTATCATTCTCATGCTGGAATGGAATAACATGCATTGCTTCTTTAAAGTGACATCTTTTAGTTACTTGGTGACCTTTTGGATGTGTATATCCTTGGTGGCCTGGGTAGTTTCATAGGTGTTCTTCAACTGAACGTGAAGATTTGACCCTGTTGGTTTACATGATTTTGTGAGGTTTTCTGGGTCAAGAGAATAATGAATCATTTTCATAGGATCCTTTAGGCTGCTTATAGGAAGGTGAAGAAGAGTGGCTCCTGGGATAATTCATCCCTGCTGAATTTGAATAAGGTTTTTATTTTTGATTTTGGGGGATGAGGTCTTGCTTTATTGCCCAAGCTGGACTTGAATTTGAGAGCCTCCTGAGTAGCTGGCATTATAGGCAAATACTACTGTTTCCTGCATTTAATCTTTTTAAAATAAAACATGGTACTAGTTCATCTATCAGAAAATAAAGAACAGTTAAATGGGAGGTTGAATGAATATTTTTATTTACATATACATTTATGGTACTTTTAAGACTTTCATTCAACCCCAAGCCAACAGCTTTATTAAAACTAGACTCTACAGCTGATGATTCGTCTATCTTCCTTTTCTTCCTCCCTCATCCCTCCCTCCCTCCCATCCATCCATCCTTTCATCCATGTCATTAAGACAGTAAATTATATCTATTCTTTTAAGAGATTTATTTTTAACTCTTACTTTTGTGAGAGTTAATAATTTGTGAGTTACATACTAGTTTTTAATAATTTGTGAGTTACATACTAGTTCTTTAATCTCCCCTGCTTCCTTCCCCGTCCCTATTTCCCTTTCTCCCTGTTCCTCCCTCTTCCCACCTGTCCTCCGTCCATCTGCCTCCCTTCCTCCCACCCTTCCTTCTCTAATTTCTTTAGGAGCTAGCCATATCTTTTAAGCTAGTATGAAGGGGTGAAGTTCTGTGAGATCCTTTGTGCCATCACCTATTAGTAGTGAGGGTCACTGAACATATTTTGTACAGCAAGATCTCATTTGGCTGGTGAGGGTGCCATCCAACTCTGCTAGGCGTAGTAAGGACGCTGCCTTCAAGGCACTGGTGTATAGGCTAGTGGAGTGATAAAATTACTGCATGTAATGTGAGACAATCATACAGTTTATAGTATACGCAGGAGGTGAATGTAGAGTTTAGAGAAGACAAGTTCAAACATAGCTGGCATCTTGGTGGGACCCTGTCTTAAAACAGAAAGGGATGGGGGATGTAGCTTAATGAAAAGGCCCTGAGCTCAGTCTCTGGTTTGGGGGTGGGGGAAAAACATATTGACAAGTAACTTAAGGATACCATTCTACCTATAACTTTTTTCTTTCTTATTTTACCTATAACTTTTATTTTTCTTTCCTCTGTACTGGAGATTGAACCCAGGGAGTAATGAGCTATGTTCCCAGCCCTTTCTGTCTGTCTGTCTGCCTGCCTGTGTCTGTCTGTCTCTCCTATCATCTATTATTTTGAGGCAGTCTTGCTAAATTCCCCAGGCTAGTTTTAAAATTACAGTCATTCTGCTTCAGCCTCCTGAGTAGCTAGGACTACAGGGATGTGTCTCCATGCCCAGGTTTTACCTATAACTTTATGTCTTGATCATTTTGCTTCCCAAAGCATTATTTTATTTGGGACTGGAAGTGTAGCTTAGTGGTGGAGCTTGTGCTTAGCATGGGTAATACCGTCGGTTCAACACCAAAAAAATCACATCATTTTATCAAATTCCTCTAAAATTAGTCTTTAACATGATTCTTTCATAGGTACTTATTTACAGTTTTAGTTCCACTTGTGAAGTGCTACTTGTAAATACATCACAACTCTCAAGATAATTAATAGTTGTCACATGTTTGAGTTTAATAATTTTTAGGGCCTTCAGGTTTTATAGGATACTAAAATGTCATAAATTTCTTTAAAGTTTCAGCTTTTTAAAAAGTAGTTTAAGCAGTATCTGAATTGTTTGGCATGCATAATGACTTTTTTTTAGTTGTTTAGAATCCCTGCTCTGTTTCTACACCTCTTCTAATCCTTTCCCTGAAGATTCCTGTGTGAGTCAGTATCCTGGTCTTGAGTATTTGAGAGTTTAAAGTTGCAGGGCATGTCCTAGAAGACTCCTCCCAGTGCTTTTACCTTCCTTCAGGTCTGAATCACAAACTGAACAGCACAACCAAATTCTAAAGAGGTAGATTTGAGTGTAAGAGCTCTGCAGGCATGGAAATAAGTAGAAATTTTGTTCATAGCTTTCAACTTTTAAATCTGGAGTCTAATTTACATATAGTGAGACACAAATCTTGAATGTTAAGTATGTTTTGACAAATACATGCACCTGTGTAACCCACATCTCTATCAAGATTTACAACATTTCCATCATCCTGTGGACTTCCCTTATACTCCTTCCTACTCAGTACTTGTCTCTCAGAATATCTGTTCTTTGTTCTGATTCTATTACCAAAGCTTAACTTTGGCTCTTACAGAACTTTATATAAATGGAGTAATTTTGTGACTCGCTCTTAGCGTAATGCTCTTCAGGTTTGTCCATGTTACATCAGCAGATCATTTTTATTTTCTGAGTTGCATTGTAGTACAGTATTCCACTGAATGAATATACCACAATTTGTTTATTAATTTAGATGTGCAAATTTGAGTTGTTGCCCTTTTGTGGACTGTGTTTTCATTTTTCTTGGCTCGCATTTATAATTGTAGGGCATATGTTAAATGCATGGTTAAAAATTAGCTACTCAAGGGCGGTGTTTGGAGCATAGTGATGGAGAGGAAGGGAAGTTGGAGATGAGTTGAGAGGATGTACCATGGCCAGGGGAATCTTAGTTACAGAGCTTGCCTTGTGTGCAGGAGGTGCCCTGGGTTTAATCCCCAGCATCTCTCACACACACACAGCTGTCCTATAAGTGAGCATACAGGTTATCTTACCCCAGGATAAAGCCATGGAAGTGTTTAAGATAGGAGAATAAAACCATCAGATTTACATTTGCACTCCGCTTTTTGAAGAGCAGATGGAGATGCAGTAAAGAGGGTATGTCAGTTAGGACTCTATGGCAGAGAAAAAAACCTGATCTAGACTAGCTAAAATAAAAAGAGAATTTGAGGGGGAAATCACATGAATGAAAACATCTAGGTTGTATCATCCATACTCAAAGCTTTTAAAAGCTAAATGCCCCCAACCCCATACCTCTTAACGCTTATATCCCTGATCTCTGTTCCTTTGCTTAGAAAAGGGTTTGGTGTTTTTTAAATCCCTGGTTAAGTAGTTGATGAGTGAGTGAATGTTCTGGCATCCTTGGGAGTCATACTGGAAAGGTCATGATGCTCCTTTCCCTGTCATGCTGTTTAATCTGCCTAAATAGTTCTCAGTCTTGTCTCATTTGTTTACTTTTCACTCCTGATTTTTCTCTAATTCCTCTTGAGTTTTTTTTTTGTTGTTGTTGTTGGTTTTTTTTTTTTTTTCTTTTTGAGACAGGATTTCTCTATGCAGTTCAGGCTGGCCTTAAACTCACTTTGTAGCCCAGGCTAACCTCAAACCCGCAGTGATCGATTCTCCTGCCTCAGCCTCTCAAGGGCTGGGATTACAGCCCTGCAGCACCATGCCCAGCCTTTGAGCATCTTTTATAATCTTCATATGCCTTTTTCCCCATTGTAGTCTCTAAATCTTTGGGGTTATTCAGGCCATGTTTCGATACCTCTTTTTCCCCTTTGTTGCCTTACCTGGATGGAAGTTAGATATGTAAAAACAAACAAACAAAAAAGATGAGAAGTACAGTATTAGGAGTAAGTCAGGGTGTATAAGTGATGGCAGCAGGCAAAGGACTGTGTATGGTATGTGCTAATTTGCTGTAAGGCGAAAGTGGAATGTATTCTGATAGCTACTATAATCAAAAGACGAGGAAAGGGATACATGTGTAAAAACTGATGGAAAATTTCTAGTAGAATTCTTTATGGTTTATTTGTGAGTGGGGAAAATAAATTATTCCTTGCTTTTAGAGTCTGCAGATTAAATACCCAAAATATAATCTTAGGCACATATCAAGAAATGTATAATATATTTTATTTTTCTAAGCTAACAAATTACTTTAAAAAGTGTAAAGAAAATGAAAAAGTGTAATTGTACAGTTCAAATAAGTCACTGACATTTCTACCTTTTCATTGCCCTTCCTACCGCTCTTACCACTAGTACTCTGTGATTTGCTTAAACATTGAGATCTTCCAGAAATTTTACATCTGTGCATCACAGCCTGTTACCTGAAGAAGGCTGACTCACCAGTGATGATGGGGAACGAGTGACCATGTGGAGTAGACAGATTTGCACAGTAGTTTGCACAGCTATGTTTAGAGCACAGCTGATATATTTTTAAATCTGGAAGAATCTGAAATTTGCCTGTGTAAATAAAGTGAAGGTCAGTGAGCTTATAGTAAATTTATTAATCATTAACATTTCTCCCCCAACAATAACGTTATCCTCATCATCATAATCATTGTAAAGTACTATAATAGTTACCTAATAGGATTTATTATTTGTGAAAGTGATGAACTTTAGTTCTCTGGAAAATACACAGATGGAAGAAAATAAGAGTAGTTTTATCCTAGAAATAGAAATATATTTAAAGAAGTAAATACCTACTCTATTAGGTTCATCAGAGTTGAATTTTTTCTTGTTATTTGCTTATTTTTGTTGACATTTGCACATTACATGTAAAACTACCCCAGCCATTTCCCTTTGTGTGATAGTAATATGACTGACTTTTGAGTATAGTTTTCTGAAAATTTAAGCTTTGCCTTTAATCAAATGAGTAATACATAAATTCAAACAATACAGTTACTTTTAACCCAGCCATGGATAACTAACTCTTCTTACTAGTGTGGCATATATACTTCTTAGATTTTTTTACATGTACACAAACCATAATATGACCCCATTTGTACACTTTTTAAAATAATGCTTTAAAAGTATTATGTCTTCAGTAAGCTTTCTGAATTTTCTCTTCTGATTTTATTACTTCTCCTAAGAGGTTTCTTCAATGCCATGATAACTGCATTCATTGTGCTTTTATGCAGTGTGTGAAAATATTGTCTGAGTCTTCTAATCATGGTATTTTGGGTATATATATATATATATATATATATACACACACATACATACATATATACATATACACACACACACATTTTTTTTGGTCTTTTTGAGACAGGGTGTTACTGTGCAGTTCAGGCTAGCCTAGAACTCATTTTGTAGCCCAGGCAGGCTTTGAACTTGTAGTGCTCCTCTTGCCTCAACCTCCTAGTGCTGGGATTACAGGCGTGTGCTGCCATGCCTGGTCAGTTGATATGTATAGTTAAATCATACAACAATTAAAGTAATTTTGGCCTTTAAGAATGTTTAGAGTATTTGGTAGGTGTCGTGGCACACATGTATAATCTCAGCTACTTAGGAGGCTGAGGCAGGAGAATACAAGTTCAAAGGCAGCCTGGGAAATTTAGCCAGACCGTGTCTCAAAGATGAAAAGTAAAAAGGGCTGGCTGGGCTGGGACTCAGTGTGAAACTCTGGATTCATTCCTGGTAGCTGGTGTGTGTGTGTGTGTGGCAGGTGTTTGGAGAATTTACTTCTGTGCATAAAAACGGGGAGATACACCTTCAGGGAACACATCTTTCTGAAGCAAGGCTCCTAAGTTCCTTAAAGCATAATAATGAACTTGTTTGAGTCATAGTAACATAAATTTCATGGTTTTTAAAGTAAAACTTACAAAGAAAAGTTGAACATATGTCTGACTACTTAAAACTGTTTACAAAACAAAAACAAAAACTGTATACAGAATAACTCTCTGAGCCCCGGATGTAATCATTCTTCTGTCATTGAGTAGAAATTGTAGGAAAGTTTGAATATGCCAGTTTACTTCTATTCTCAATTTTTGTTATTTATATAGCATAGCAGAAATGAAAATATATAGGAATGAAGACACACTTTTAAAATTTAGCCTTTTCCGTTTAACCGTAAGAGCATACACTGTTAATATTACATGATATGGAATTTTTAAACAATTTTATGATACTGAAAGTGTTTAAGGAGACATTGTTGTTTTTAAAATATCCTGGTGTTGTCTCAATAATGCTTTTTTGAAAATTATTTGATTTTATATTGAGTTATGTACATTGTTTTGGTGGTACTAGTGATCAAACCTAGGGCCCCATGCATGCTAAGCATTCTACCACTGAACCATGTCCCCAGCCCCAAAATGTGTGTTTTAAAATATATGTGTATGTGTCTATATTCTTGATAGTGATGACAACCCTCCCCCACCCCCTCCCCATGCTGCTGGGGATCAAATTCAGGGCCTTGCCAAGTGATACACTACTGAGCTGTGTACCCAGCTCTCATAACTATACTTTTCATTTAGGAGGTTATATGGTATAATTCCATTTTGATAAAATGGCAGCAGCTGGTGGTTTTGTTGGTGGAGGAGAAGGGGAAATCCTAAATACGACTTCCTTTTTTTTTTTTTGTCTTTTTGAGACAGGGTCTTGCTATGCAAGTTCAGGCTGGCCTTGAGCTCACTTTGTAGCCCAGGGTACTCTTGAACTTGGCAGCGATCCTCCTGCCTCAGCCTCCTGAGTGCTGGGATTGTAGGCATATGCCACTGTACCTGGTTGATACTACTTCTTTTTGTAGTTTCATTTTTGATAATGCTTGAGTATTATTTTATCAAGAGAGGTTGGGGATGTAGCTCAGTAATAGAGCACTTACTTGCCTAACATGCTTAAGGTCCTGGATTCAGTCTCTAACACCCCCACCACACACACACAAAAGAGAAAAATGAATACAGTACAGAAAAATTGGGGAAGAGTGTATATTGCATTAAGTTGTAACAGAAACACCAAAATACAGTAGGTTAAAGAAAATATATATATATGCACCAAACCCCACAGTGAATGTAATAATTATATATAGCAAACATGTACTAATTTTAAAAAAAAGGTAACTTCTTTTTCTTTTACCTCAGTCCAGAGGTCATAAGGAGAGGATTAGCAAGGCGGGTTTGCTTTCAGCAAGGACCTTCAGGGATCTCTGGGATATTGGGTTAGCTCTCTCATTCTCAGTGGGACTGCTCTGTTTGTTGTCATTTTCCAATCAGTAGGCTGGTAGCAAAAAGTCCCAGGCAAGAAGCTGTACATTTAGGATGATCTGGTGGTTGCAAAAATCTTTCCATGTACATTCTCTTGCTTGAAGTTAATCACATAGCCAATTTAGCGATGTAGGATCCTGGGAAATGTAGTCTCCAAGAAAGGGATAATGAATATTGAATAGTAACGAGTAGTGGACAATTATGAATTAATAGTCTCTACCATGAATACTACAGTAATGTTGATTTGTGGGATGGAAGTGGTAACCATTGTGTGTGTGTCTCATCTTCTGTGACTGGTGGTTGCAAGGGGGGAGAGATCCAGTCCTGAAAGGAGTAGGAAAAAGCACTAAAGTGGATGTGTAATAGGATTATTTATACATTTTTGTAAATTTAAGCATGTGAGTAAATAAAATATTAATAAATTTATTGAAACTAGAGAGCAGCAGCTCAGAAACCAGATTTATGAAAATGAGCTTTAAGTAACCCAATTGTTTTCCAAATAATTCTTGATGATTTAGTGTAGCAGTAATAATCTGATATATAAGGTACAATGTCTGTAGTAGTCTTAACTTGATTCTCTTACAATCCAAATTAATAAAGTTTGGGGGCTGTGAAGGTAGCTTAGTGGTAGAGTATTTACCTAGCATGTGTGAGACTTGGGATTGATCACAGCACTGTAGTAAAATAAGTTCTTATCTGAGTTTGTCATCTCTTAGGAAACATTTTGTACAGTAACCTTTTAGGTTTATCTAGTCATTACTTTGTAATATAAAAGCAATTTATTGATATGAGTATCAAATATTTGGGACCTGTCCCAGTAGTTTTCTTAAGAATGGTGAGATAAAGATAAAGTTCAGAATCATACAGTGTTAAGTTTTGGTAAATCTTTCCTAAGGAACACTTTATTTCTATTGTAAGCTATCATATATTTAATTCCCTTAAAATACTTTGGGTACAGAAGGTTTAATGGAAACATTCTGTGTTTTCAAAATTTTAGAAGTAGGAGACATCTTACAGGTTTATTTAATACAACCATTTCATTTTAGAAAAAGTTCAAGTCCATAGAAAGTTATAGTTTGATTAGGTCCTCAAAAACTAGTTATTGTAAGAATCAGGATTGTAACCTTAAATACCTTATTTTGTAATCCTTTCTGAATTGAGTCTAATTGAAATACAAAATCTGCTCAATATTTGCATGTTTGGGCATCTTCTTAGTAGGAATCTCTGCCAGCCCCTATAATGGAAAAATATGTTTTAGGAAGAAGTTAAAGTGAACTCTCCTAAGAGAGAAAGAGTCTTGTGACAGAGAGATCACAGAGGGAGACAAGGGTTGACTAAAGTAGGTTAATCATATTTTATAACTTCCCAAGCTGGTTCTGATAGTCCAGTGTAGTCACTAACAACCAAAAGACTATAACCAATAGATTGTTTTTAGAATCATCCCAGACTTCATCAGAATTGGCAATATTATAAAGTTACAGAATTGCTTCGGGGTTAGTCTTCCTGCTAAATCTACCTTCCTTCCATGTTTTCTATTTAAGTAACTTTGCTATTTTTTTCTTTTCTTTATTCTTCATTGTTGGCTTAGTTTTGCTTAAAGGAACGTATAATGTAATATAAGGCAGATATGTTTTCTTTTAATAATTCTCTGCTTTTATTCTTAGAGTTTAAAAGATACAATTTTCTGAAGTTATTAGAAATAGTCTACTGAAGCCAGGTGAGGAGGCATATGCCTGTAATCCCAGTACTCAGAAGGCTGAGGCAGGAGGATTGCCTTGAGTTTGAGGTCAGCCAGGGCTGCATAGTGAGTTCAAGGCCAGCCTGAACTGCACAGTGAGACCCTGTCTCAAACTCCCACCCCATCACAAAAACAAAATAGTCTACTGAAAAATATCCTGAGATAGGATTTCTCTATTTTACTAAATTGTCCAAACTAGGCTTAAACTTCTTATCCTTACAGGCATGCACTACCACCCCTGACTAAGAGTGTCCTCTGAATATTTAGTAAAAGCAGTAGAAGAGTTATGAGTGTTAGAAAAACCATTTGTGTTAGTTGCTTTTCTCATTATTGAGGCAAAAATACCTAAAACCCGGAGTTAAAGGAGGAAAGGTTTATTTGGCTCAGTTTGTAGAGGATTCAGTTCATAGTTGGCTGGCTCCAAGACAGAGGGGCATTGTAGAAGACAAGGAGCAGCAGCAGTAAGCAACAAGTGGCAAGCCCCTCTTATTCCTTGTATTTTAACCAGGTTAATAGCACTCACAGCCTTAATCCTAGCATTACATCCTTGATCCAAGCATCACGCACTCTAGATCCAGCCACCTTCAAAAGCCCCACATCTGCCTGCGAGAGGCTTTGGGGGAGTCATCTAGACACAAGCCATAACACCATTTATTCTGATTAATGCCTTTAAAATGCTCATTTCTCATTTTTAGTTTTTATAATTTTAAAATTTAAATTAATTACTAACATGAGAGTTGAAATGTGAAAATTTGTTATATAGAAGTAGCTAATAACTATTGTACCAGACTATCCAAAATATATGGTAGAATTCTGGGATAACTTTATATCTTCCTGAGTCTTAGTAGAACATGATCTAAATCAGGAATCAGCAAACTATGGTCCGCAGACCAGATCCTCATATAGTCTGGTTGTATAAGGTCCATGAGCTAAAAAACCTTTTTTACATTTTTGCACAGTTGTACAAACAACACAAAAAATATACAACAGAGACTATGAGGAAAAAAATTTGTTGATCCTGATCAAAATCATGGTGAAACCTCTCTGTAGTGACATAAAACTATTTCCTGCCATTCATAAGTAGAATAGTACAACTGAAGATAATCACAGCATATGGAATGTTTTCTACAATACTGCTTACAGTAGTAGAAACTGAAACAAACGTTTAGTAATGAGAGACTGGTTATTTAATAGACTGATTACATTACCATATTCCTGTGGTACAATATTATATCTTGGAGCCATTACCTATGATTTATGGAAAGAAAATATGTTCATTATATTAAGGGCTTGGGAGAGACTAGATTCCAGAAAAAGATATAGAATGATCTTTTCTTTTCCATTAAAGAGAGCACATATATACACATATAACTCATGTTGGGTAGGTACAGAAAAACATACTAAAATATAAGATTGTGGGTAACAGATTTTTTTCTAATAAATATGTTGCTTTTTTGATATTGCTAATTATAATGTAATTAATAACTGAACTTTGGGTATAAAAGAATTAAACCTGAATAGAATTTAATTCACAAAGAGAACTGATAAGGTATTAACATGTAAAGTAGTACTGAAAGCATGGAAACACACTTGATACTTAGAACACTTAAACATTCAGTAGGCTAAGCATGTAGTAATGTCATTTCAGTGAGTTATTCAAAGAAAATAATAGTATTTTAAGATATAGCTCTAACAACATATGATACCATACCATGTGTCAGAAAACACTTCTTTCTACAGTGCATATCTTGGAGTCATGTTCAGAGATAGAATTTTGACCATGCTAGGCCATGAAGTTAATCTTAAAATGGCATTTCTTCCATCCCTTTCTCATCCCCCTTTTGTCTCCCTTCCCTCCCTCACCATCCTCCCTTGGCCTGCAGAGTTTGCAGCATGTCCTCCCGACCCCCCGGCACTAGCTTTCTCCCTCAGTGACAGATGCACTGTAGTTTCATGGTAACTGAAGTACAAGGTAATGATTGCATACTTCAGTATATAGGAAGATTATCATATATTGCCAGAAGGTTCTGAAAAGTGTTTGTAAGTAGGAAACTAAATGATGACTTTATGTATTTCCTGTTTTTATTCCCCCTCTTGTTTCATTGCTTACCACCATTGTTCTTAAAAACCATTTTTTCCTTATACCTAGGTTTTTCCTTTGCAGTATCAAACTAATCTACTTTGACTATTATTTCTTGTTAAAACTGCAATTCTAACAAATCTTTTATCTCATTTGCAAATCTTTGCTTTCTCTAATCTGCCACTTTTTATTATTTATATTTCATTACCATTATTTCTCTTTTGTGCCATTGACCAAATTTCTTGCTTCTATGAAATATGAAACAACCCAATTTTGAATTTATAATTCTCTAGGGGATGATATTAGGCAAAAACAACATCTTTTGGGACAGTAGTACTTACAGATTTAATTCAGAATGGTCTTGATTTTACTGTAGTTGTCTGGGAGATGAGATTTCATGTCAGTATTTGTGTAGTACTGTATTATTTCTTGATTTTTGTCTAGTAGAAAAATAAGCCTACATCATCAAATTCAAGTTTGTAGCATTTTATTTTATAAATGTTTAACTTTTATATTTTAAAATAGCTCTAATAGTTTCTTTCTCGTAACATGCTAGGGCCAGTTTAGCAAGGCATGTGTAAAGGGGAAGAAAAAAAACCCAACCCGCTATTCTTGTACTTTTCCAGAATATTTCTGTGACTACATATGTGTCCCTGTAGCCCTGACCCACCAAGCAGGTGTTCACCAGATGCCTCCTGAATGTCCTGGAGCTCAATTCCATTCTGACGCTGTCTACTTGGAGGTGAATCAGATCCCATAGGTTAGGGGCTCTGTCCTCTTCCTCTTTAGATGCCAGTCACAAATAATGGCTGTAAATTAGGGTTTCCTCTAGCTCCTCCTTGAGTATGATTAATTGGCTAGCAGAACCCCACAGAAATGCCTTACTTGGCAGAAAAGGGGTTTTAAATTAGGAATCAGTAAATATCTCTCATGAAGGACTAAGCAGTCAGCATTTGACATTATGAACTGGGTGTGATGGCACATGCCTGTAATCTCAGCACTCTAGGAGGCAGAGACAGGAGGCTCACAAGTTCAAGTCCAGCCTGGGCAATTTATCACCTGAATGAGACTGTTCAAAATAACAAAACAGAAAAAGAAAAAGATACAGGGCCACATAGACTTGTGATTACTCACTTCTCATTAGATGCAGAGATAGTCACAATACATGAAGCAAGTGTACCTGTGTTCCAGTAAAACTTTACTGATGGACACTGAAGTATGAATTTTATTCAGTATTCTCATATTACAAACTACTATTCTTCTTTCGGTTATTTTTTCCATATTTCTCCAGGCTTCACAAAATCAAGTCATAGGGAAGATTTGATTAGTGGACACAGTTTAACAGCCCTTCTCTACTCTAAACAAAGAAATCTCACAAATTTGAGAAATCTAGGGATTGGACCTCTTTCAAATCTATTTCTCTTAAACTTTTCCCTGAGGAATTAGCATTTACTTTTTACATGCAGTGATATAATATGAAATGCACTTAGAGCCTCTTCTCTAGGAGTGTATTACATTTTTTAATAGAACTTTTGCTTTCTAAAGTGGCAGTGGTGTGGCTGAATTAATATATTTTCTATTTCACAATTGAGTAAACAGAATATCCTTGATCTCAAAATTTATATGTGAATAATTTGTCTTTTTTTAACTTGTAGGTTTGTTTGATTAATTGATTGATTGATTGATTGATTTGAAACAGAGTCTCAGTATATAGTGTAGGCTGACTTTAAACTTGCTTATGTAGCCCAGGCTGGCTTTAAACGCACAGCGATCCTCCTGCCTCAGCCTTCTGAGTGCTTGTGATTACAGGCATGGGCCACCATGACAGGCAGATTTGTAGGTTTAAATTCTCTGAAGCCATTTAACGTATAATTTATGTACATGAGTTTGGCTGCAAAATACATATTTCTAAAATGCTTTGCTCATGGTTTGTCATGGATTTTTAAAACTTTTAAAAGTGTATGCATGGTATAATTCATATGGGAAATTTAATAATAAAGTCTGCACCCATATGTTGCCTGTTAATTTCTACATTGGAATTACAACTTTTGAATTGATTGAATAAATTTGCATTGCTATTGAATGTGAAACTTCTTTTCCTATATAATTAGTTTTTTTAGCGGGTAGACTGGCGTGTTTCACAGTTATAATTGATCTAGCACAGTGAATTAAGGGTTCTTTATGTTCATAGAATGTTTCTTTAACACATTCTTTTTTTTTTTTGGTACCAGGAAACAAACTCAGGGCCTTGCGCGTGCCAGGCAGGCACTTGTACCGCTGAGCTATATATCACCTCTCTTTAACACATTCTGACATTCATTTTCTTTTAAGACTTTCCATATGAATATTAGTTTATTTAAACATTTTCTAATGGAAATAGGAATGAATTAGTGCTACATGGAATAGATTTTTGACTGTACTATTTTAGTTTTACAGTGTGAGACTATTAACATTCTAGATTTTACTGAGTCACAATAGAAGTGAGGCATACATGGCGATCAGGGAAGGAAGAGCAAAATTAAAACATTAATTTTTCCTTTTTAACATTAATTTTTCCCTTTTAAAGAGTAGGAATTATTATTTATATATTTAGACCTCTTAAAATCTTTACTATTAGTTATTTTTATCTTAGGTCACTGCATGACAACATATCTGGAAAACTATAATACTTAAAATTCTAGGAAATTTTCATATATAAGCTTGATTGCTATATTTTTCTTTAAAATTAAAAAAATTTTTTTTTCTATCTTAAAAAAAAAATCAGTTTAAGTAAGTATCACCTTTTTCTGCTTCCTATCTCCTTTCTCTTCCCTTGCCCCACTCAGCCAAAGCAGTTGAAAACTGAGCTTCCGTATGAATCAGTGCTTGTCCTAGAGTAGGACCACAGAAGTGGCTATGATGTTCTGGGGTGACATGAGAGATGGATGAGTGGAGACTGGTGTCCTGGTGGAAGGAAGATTACTTGACTTGGGAGAATGCTATCTGGGGTCAGAATTTAGGAGGTGACTGTATTACATTTAGATTTGGCCAAAGAAAGAGCTTACACTTACTAATGTTGAGTAAACATGAATTTCTTTACAAATACTTAAGGTCTAGACCAGCCCTTTCAGTGTAGTTTCGTGTTTCTTCTTGAATTAGTATTTTCTATCTTGAAAATACTTGAATTAGTATTTTCTATCTTGTCCATTACTGCTAGTATACTATGAATTGATACATGGAAACATTTCTTAAAGGACAAATTTCTACAAAACTGTTTTGTTTAGGGCCAGGGATACAGCTCAGTGGCAGAAGCGCCTGCCTGGCAAGTGCAAGGTCCTGAGTTCGATTCCTGGTACAAAAATAAATAAAATTAAAAAAACAAAAACTGTTTTGTTTCGCTCTTAACTGAAAATACATTTGTTGAGGCAATTCTCTTGACAACCTTCACTAGTTTGGTAGATAACTAATTAGCACACTAATTAGTCTCTTTGATTTTGTGCAGATTTAATTTTATCTTATTAATAACACTTTCATCAGGCATAGCCTTTAATTTCTTAAACTCCTGGCCCTCTTCTGAGTTAATAGGAAACATGTTAATGCTGATTCTCTAATTATACATCAGACTTTTTTCATTTCATCAATCACTTTGTTTCTTTTTGTCACTTGTACTTAAGTTTTAACTAATACTGTTTTCCCATTATAAAATAAATATTCATTTCTAGATATTGGAAAATAGAGGGAAATAAAAGGAAGAAAACAAACGGCTCCTAGCCCTACTGCTCAGTGACAAACTATTTTTGCATATTTCCTTTGAATCACTCTTTTAATGCCCCCCCCACAGTTGTGGTGACCTACATTTTATAATGCGAATCTATGGCATAGTGTTGAACAAAATAGGCAGTCTTTAAACTTTTGAAAGTTGAATGTCCTTTTTTTTTGGTCTTTTGAGACAAAGTTTCACTATGCAGTTCAAGCTGGTCTTGAGCTCACTTTGTAGCCTAGGCTGATCTTGAACTCACAAGGATCCTCCTGCCTCAGCCTCCTGAGTACTGGGATTACAGGCATGCACCACCCTGCCTGGCTGAAAGTTGAATGTCCTTTAAAAAGTTACTTTTAAAATTTTCTGTTACTGGCTGGGTGTGGCAATGCACACCTATAATTCCAGCACTCAACAGGCTGAAGGAGGAGGATCACTGCAACTTGGAGGCCATCTTGAACTATATAGTGAATTCAAGGACAGTCTTAGATAGTGAGACCTGTCTCAAAAAATAAATAAAATTTACTGTTATGGAATACATAGTCTCTTTGCAGAGCACATATTTAAGTTTCAAAGTTCCAATTCCTCCCATTTGCTCCCTTGTTTTCCTGGAGATAACTACTTTCATCAGATATATATCATATTTTCCTGATACATATTTTTATAATTATATACAGGAGATTTATGGAGTGTTATGCACTGTAGTTTGCCTTTTCATTCAATATGTTGATATATACAAATCCTTCTTAGTTTTTAAAATTATTTGCCAAAAAAAGGTGTTCATTAACAGAGGTACCACTGTACTTGATGGTCTACATTTGGCTTTATATTTTGTTCTTCTCTGTACTTGGGGTTGCATGATCTCTATCAGGCTCCCCAGTCCTTTAGTCTGCCACTTGAAATTTACTTTTGAACTCCTCTAGAGGGTTATTTTAGTCATTGGCAAATTGACAGTTTTCATGTGGTACTTGTTGTTTGTTTTGTTTTTTTTTTTGAAGTGACAGAGGTCTTGCCATTTATTACTGAGGCTGCTTTGAATTCCTGAGCTCAAACAGTCCTGCCCCAGCCTTCCAAGAAGCTTGGGGTACAGGTGTGTACTGCCGTACTTGCTTGGTTCTTTTCAGTATTGTCTGTCACTTTATTGATACTTTCTGATATGAGAGTGTCATCATACTTTCCTTTGCTTTTTGTTATGGTTTTCTTTAGTTTTTTAAAGCATATTTATATAAATGGCTCTTTTAAAGTCATTGTCTGTTAAATTGAATGTCTGGCTGCTCTTGTAGGCAGTATCTTTTGCCCGCATTTTTTCCTTGTATGTGAGTTATATTTTTGTATTTCTTCGTATGGGCTATAATTTTGTGTTATTTGGAAAATGAATATTTAATAATAGCATAGCAACTCTGGATACTTGTCTTCCAGTCTCCATCCTATTTAAGAGTTTATTATTTGCTTATTTGTTTACTAGCTCAGGTACATTATTTTAGCTGACTCTGTTTCCCTCTTGTAATGCTAGACCTGTTACAGTATTGCTGCATGGGGGCATAGACTTGGGTAAGCCCACATGAAGCCTGGGAATCCATCCTTGGTAGGGCTCTCTGCTACTGTTCCTTCTTTAACCACAACTAGGTTTTAAACTCTACTCATTTCTGGCTGACTGCTTTGTTGTTTTTATTAAGACACTAGGACATAAATTGCTTCCCAGCCAGATCCAAGCAGACTTTAAGGTAGTGCTTGAGATGTGTTCAGACTCCAGGAGGTGGTCTGTCTTACTCCCGGGTTCTCACCTGCAAACTAGCTAGCCAACAGTTCTTGCCAGGTTACTTTTCACATTAGCCTTCTTGGGTTTGAGAGTGTTCTTAGGGTGGAACTTCACACTTCTGCAAATGAAGTACCTTTGGGAAGCAATTTAGAGCTATCTCTGGAGACATGGTGTATTACATGAGATGAGTTGTATTCTTTTAATTTACATCTTAGAAAAGTAAAACATAACTATTTTATTCAATAGCAAAATGATGGGGAGATAAGAAGCAATCCCATATAGTGGGTTTTTCTGCAACTGCAATTTAATCTTTATGAGAGGGACTTTCAGTTCTTAGATACATACTTTTCTAAAACACAAATAATGTTAGCCGGGTGTGGTGGTGCACACCTGTAATCGCAGCACTTGGGAGGATGAGACAGGAGGATCACTGTGAGTTCGAGGCCCACCTGGGCTACAAAGTGATTTCAAGGCCAGACTGAACTGCATAGTGAAACCTTGTCTTAAAAAGGGGTGGTGGTGGTGGGGGGGACAGTCAATAAAACATAAATAAGCTTTGTTAGCTTTCTGAAGGTATTAGAGATAGTCCTGAGTTCAATAAAGTGTGCATTCATGGTACATATATATTGGTACTTTGGTACTAACTTAAAAAGGGAAATAATTCTTAGTACTGATGTTAGTCACTTATCTTGCTTTTTCAGTTAGCAAGTTGGCTATAGCTACTGTGCAGTCTGGTTTTTGTCTTTGTATGGTTTATATAAGCAACATAGCTTTTGAAATATGTCCCTAATGCAAAAGCAGTGGACAACTTAGTTGAAGAGGATTGTCAGTTACAAATAACATGTAAGAATTCATTCCTTCTTTTACTTATTTATTGAAGATGTGACTGCTTGTTATTTTCCAGCAGCCATGCTGGAATTGTTTGTATGCATTGCGATCTACCTGTAACTTCTTGGCTGTCTTGGAGATTCTGTTGTAGTGAAAATAGAGTAGTTGTTGAGTAAACAACAATTTCATAGTATAAAACTTTAAATAAAATATAAGGTGTGTGATGTTGTACTACATTATGGGTTCCTAAAAATGTATTGCTTAGAGTTCTATGTATCTACTGTATTGACTTGAATGTATATGGTTTTTATAGGAATTTTTAAGGTTCTCTTCCACAGACTGGGCATGGTGGTGGATGTGTATAGTAATTCCAGGAGGCTGAGGTAGAATGATGGCAAGTTGAGACCAGCCTGGGCAACTTAGCAAGACCCTGTCTCAAAATAAAAAATAAAAAGGGGCTGGGGGTGTAGTTCAGTGATAGAATGCCCCTGGATTTGTTGCACAGTACTGGGGGAGAAAAGGATTGTATTCTAGTGAACAAAACATATATAGTATATATATTTCATATTTATAAATAGTTTTTAATTATATATAATTAGAGTACATATGACTTGGTGTATAGTGTAGTTAACAGTATAATTTTTATGTAACTATTCAGTGGAGTTGCATATTCAGCTATTAGATTGGCTGAAAATTAAAGAATTAATTTGGATAGGGCAATCAAGTACTTCAGAAGTTTTACAGAGTGCTGTTTATTATGTACTGTATGAAAATGTGTGTGGTATGTTTACTCTTGTGATTTTTTTATACAATAGTGAAATATACATACCAAAACCATTTTACCCACTTTGAAGTATCCAATTCAGTGTCGTGAAGTCAATTCATAATATTGTGTAACCATTACCATTGTTTATTCAGAGTTTTTATTATCCCAGGCAGAATCTCTCTACCCATTGAACAGTACACTCCATTCTTCTTCCCTGCTCAGTAATGTATATTCTTCCTGTCTCTATAAATTTGCCTATTGTAGATACCTCATGAAAGTGAAATCATAAAATGTCTTTTTTTGTGCCTGGTTTATTTCACTTAGCACAGTGTTTCAGAGTTCATTCATGTTGTAGTACATATCAGAATTTGATACCTTTTATGGCTGAGTGCTATTCCATTATATGAATATACTACCTTTTACTGATCTGTTAATTGACCCTTGGGTTATTTCCATTTATGAGAGCAACTTTCAGTTCTTAGGTACTTACTTTTCTAAAACCCAAATAATGTTAGCACAAATAAGGTTTTGGTGATGCAGAAGTGTTACTATTCATGTCAGAGTTTATACTGCCTTGTGGTATTAGTTGAGATGATATAGAGAAAAAGAATTCAGGTAGAATTTTTTTTCTATAGAATATAGTTTTTTGGGAAAGTAACATCATTTTACCTTTTTCACATTTGTGTTTTAACATCTAAGTATAAGGAAGTACCATTTAAGTAATTATGACTTCCATTTAACTACATTGAAAGAAGTGTAGATTTTGAAGTTGGCAATCTTACTTTTAAATGGTATCTTTTAACTTACAGCCTTAGTTACATCTTTTATGGGGGATAGAATGTGTTCTTGCCAAGTTACTGTGAAGGTAAGATAGATAGGAAAATAAGTACTTTTCTTCCATGATTTATTACTGAATCAAAAACTAATCACATGTATCTTACACTATATCCATCAAGTTATTGGTTTTACTTATTGCATAAATAAAGATCTTTTACCTTGTACCTTGCTTTAAATCAGTTTTATCTTAATATTGCTAAACTGGTTTATGAAATAAAATTATTCTTCCCTAAATGAAAATTTGATCTAGAATATTAGGAAGGGAGTTTATTTCAAAGAATTTCTTTTTTTGTGTGACAAAGTCTTGCTCTGTACTCCAAGTTGGCCTTGAACTCAATGTGTAGCTAATTGTAGACCGACCTCAAACTCTTAGCCTTCCTTCTGCCTCAGCCTTCTGAGTACTGGGATTATAGGTTTGCAGCACCACACTCAGCTTCAAAGAGTATTTTAAGTTCATTTCAGACAGATTTGTGAAATGTCTCTGTCCTTGAAATTCCCTAAAAGTTTGTGTCTGTTTGCATTTTTTTGAGATAAATCAAATCTTAGAGCTGTTGGGTATCTTGTCCAAGATCATATAGCTGGAAGAAATGAGGCACAAGTCAGTTATTTTTCCTTAAGTTACAGTGTTCTACCTTTTACCATTCTTGTAAATTTTTCTTGTAAAATTTCTTTACAAATTCTTGTAAATTTACCATGCTTGTAAAATTACAAGAATTTTACCATTCTTGTAAAACCATTTGGCATCCTGCTTGTGTGGCCTCTCTCTATGCGGCTAGAAATATACAGATGTATTTTCTTTTATATTAACTGTTGCTGTGGTTTAGATCTAAAATGTCCTCCAACGACTTCATGTGTTCAAAAATGAGGCTTTCAGAAAGTGATTGAATCATAGGGCTGTGTACTCATCCTTGGATTAATCCTTTAATGAGTTCATAGCTGGATGGGCACTTAGAAGGTGGTGCCTGACTTGGAGGAGGTTAGTCAATGGGGACAAGCCATTGGAGAGCAGATCTGTCCCTCTGTCTTTTCTCCCTCTCTGTGTTTCTTGGCTGCAACGGACTGAGTAGTTTTTCTCCATCATGGCCTTCTAACACGCCATTTCTACCTTTGGGCCAGCCGACGCTGGACTGAACCTCTGAAACCAAGAGCCAAGAGCTTCTTTAACCCTTGGGGCATAGGACAGGGTCCAACCCATCCCTTTTCTACTGTAAATTTGTACTTTATGTTATAGTATCCAGTTGTACGTCTTAGTACCTTTCCCTGAGGGATACGGGAAACAATCTCATGTGTTTACCCACTTGGTATGACAAATGTCAAGAAGTGTGCATGTGTGCAAAAGTGGCAAAACGAGATTTGAACCCACCTTTATGCTCCATCTAACTGGTTTTGTGTATGTTTACTCAAGCATCAGAGGGTCCAGTAGACCCACACCACTCCAGGGTTTGTTAAAAAAAAAAGTTTTTATTTTTCTGAGAAAAGTAGCCCAATTCAGTACAACGGTATGTGAAAAACCAGGCTTGAAAGTTTTGGAGGATGTCAAAAGTGAGTCATCAGATTACTCATGCATGGATGATGAAGATGATCCATTATGGTAAAATACATGTTTTCATAACAGAAGGGTGGTGTGGGTAGATGATGACGATGACAATGACATTGATGACTTTGACATTGGCCATGTGAGTTCCTGTGACAGTGAAATGGAGCAGGAATTGACTGATAAGGACACAGAGAATGCAGACCTCCTTAATTCAGATGACAAAGAAAACAGCAATGTGAGTACATATTTCACTAGTTGAAATGGCCATGTAACCAAATGGAACAATCTAGTGTTAGAACTAGGTCTGAAAATATAGTGGAGGGGTGGGCAAAAGGTATTGGACAGAATGCCAGACCTGCTACTCAGTGTTGGAAATTGTAACAGATGAAATGCTGCAAGATGCTGTAAAATACACAAAGGCTGAAATGCAAGTAAAACTTTCTGTATGTATCAGCCACATTCAAAAATGTATTTATTATGACACCTCACTAGCTGAATGGAAAGCATTTATAGGTCTGCTGCACTTAGCACAGATTTCTCATGGTAATCGCAGGCATGTGAAAGATGTATGGAAAAGTGATGGGTCAAAATATGGCATAAAAATTTATGCCCTTGGGGCTAGGGATTTAGCTCAGCAGCACAGCGCCTGCCTGGCAAGCGCGAGGTTGTGAGTTCAATCCCGGGTACTGGAAAAAAACAAAAAACAACAACAACAAAAATTATGCCCTTGTAGATACAAAGACTTACTATGCTTTCAGTTTAGACATTTATCCTGGAATTCAGCCATCAGGTCCTTATTTATGTAGCAGTAAACCAAATGATGTTGTGAACAGACTTGCTGCTCCCATCTCCCAAAACAATTGGAATGTAGCATTTGACAACTGGTTTACCAGTTTCCCATTGGTGTTACATTTGGTAACAAAGCATAAGTTGACCAGTGCAGGTACTGCACATAGGAACGAAGCAGAAATTCCAAATGAACTGATGTTGCAATTTCCAAACAGAATTGTATAGTACAATAATCTTTGGGTTTCAGAAACATATAACATTGACCTTGTGTATGGCAAAGAAAAACAAACTGGTACCCCTCATGTCAACATTTCACCATAATGAAAATATGATAGGGAGCCCTTAACAAAACAGAAGCCTGAAATGGAAACTTTTAACAACAAAATTGAAGGTGGAGTAGATGTTGTTGACGAATTATGCAGCAACTGTGACA
This sequence comes from Chinchilla lanigera, assembly GCF_000276665.1. Lineage (NCBI taxonomy): Eukaryota > Metazoa > Chordata > Mammalia > Rodentia > Chinchillidae > Chinchilla > Chinchilla lanigera. Next base: position 7,246,072 of record NW_004955494.1, read on the forward strand.
TCACTTGAAACACAGAGCATTGGCCAGTGGTTTTGTTTTACTTCATCCTAAATGTGTGGCATAAATAGTTTGATAGTTTGATAGTGCAAAGCATCGCAGAGAAATTTATCTTAGAGGATTGGGACTGGAGCTCATAAGAGATCATTTACAGCAGAGGAAAAGTAAACTGCTTTTCCCAGGGAACTATGTAAAAAAATTGTGGAGCATACTGGTGAGCTGACAGGTAAACGAGCAGCTGCAGCATCACAAAGGCCTACTACGACCTTGCTGTCAGTGTAAGTGATACTTGTGTATGGGACATACAGTTGTCACATACAAAGACTGCCTTGGCTGTGACAGTTGAAGCAAAGCTTATTTCTGTGGTAGACTTTTGTTTGTGTTTACACTGTAGTTCACACAGCTTTTTAATTTTAATGTTGTCTTTTAGGTTTTGTAAGCAAGTAAACAGCTGATGTGAAAGTGTTGATATCTATTCTAAGTACTCATTACATATTTGATACTGTACTTTATTGACATCTTACTTCCCTGCTAAGTGCATGTTGTACGATATAGTAGGAAGCTCCTGACAAAACAGGTAGAGAAGAGAGGTGACAAGATTGCCATATAGGGAGGGAATGCTGAGCACACATGCTTGTTAGTATAAGCGAGCTGTGTGCATGGAACTTGTCATGTGTGAAGACTGCCTTGGATGTGACAGTTGAAGCAAAGCTTATTTTTGTGATAGAGTTCTGTTGTTTTTTTTTTTTTTCCCTGCGGTACTAGGACCCGAACTCACGACCTTGCGCTTGCCAGGCAGGCGCTTTTGCCGCTGAGCTAAATCCCCAGCCCTGTTCTGTTGGTATTTTCATGTTTGTTTGTTTGTTTTTGAGCCAGGGTCTTACTGTGTAGTTCAGACTGACCTCGAACTCACTATGTAGACGAAGCTGGCCTTGAACTCATGGCAATCCTCAGCCTCTCAAGTGCTGAGATTACAGGCATGCACCACCACAACCGGCTCATGTCTTTTTTTAAAATAACTGTTATTGTGAAGTAATTACAGATTCATAGGATGATACCATTCATTGTTATTGTCCTTTAACAAAGTCCCAAGTTCCTAAAGGAAATAAAAAGAATTTCTAAGTTGGACATTTGAATTACAGAAATAACATTTTTCTAACAATATAGAGAGTACAGATTTTCCTGACAAAAAATTAGTAGTCCCTTACCTCCATTTTGTCCTTTGTGCTACACTAAGAATTTGATGTCCAAACTCCCATGTTTCATTTTGTTAGTGAGACAAATGAATATGTATGCATATGTGTGTCTGTGTGTGTGTGTATTCATATGGAAGCAGTTGTGTATTAATCTCTGTCTCAAGCTTACTCTTTCAAAAGTAGGACTGTAGTATAGATATCTTTCTTAGTCAACACAAATAGATCTACCTTATGACTTTACCTTAATTTACTTAAAGATTTTCCTATTGATAAATGTCATGCCTGAAGTTTTCTCTTATGAACCGTGCTACAGAAATTGGCAAAGTACTTGGTGCACGTATGTGTTTTGTAGCTTCTTACTTGGAATAAGGTAGTGGGCAAAGGCACAAACTCTGGTGCCACAGACTTAGTGGAGGGAATGCATGTTGTACCAACTGTTAGCTGTGTAATTATAGACAAGGTGATGGACGGTCATTTCCACTTGTGAAGGACTAATCTCTACTTTGACAGGCTGGTAGGGAGAAAAATTATCTCATTGTTAACTAAAGAGGTTGATGATCCTTTTCATTTACTATAATCACTGATAATTAGTTTGTGAACTGCCCATCATATTCTGTTCTGGTATTTTCTTTTGGATTATTTGCTTATCCCCCTTGCTTTGTAAAATTTCTTTAGATATTCTGGGCATGCTAACAATTATGCATTGTAAATATAACCTTTCTTCTGTTGCTTGCTTTTCATTTAAGAGATATTTATGTTTCCTTCTGTCCATGTTACTAATGTTAAATCATTTGTATTATTTCATGGCTTCTGATTGGAAGAAGGTACACTTAAGAGAGTCTCCTATATCTTAAAATTAGGTGTTTATAGTTCCTCTTTTTCATTTGGTCTCTTGTAAATTTTATGCATTTTAGCATGCAGTAATACTTTTAGATACATGGCATATTTTATATCAGACGAGACAATTTCGAGTATGTTTTCAAGCTAAAATGCTTCTGTATCTTATTTTCCTAAAATATGTTATAAGTAGTGCTCTATATTACTACTAAACGTTTACCTAGCAAAAGGGAAGTTTTTGCCTATTTCTGTTAAATCCAAAGAATTAATGCCGGGCTTTTTATATTGATAGGCAAAATTTTTCAGAAATCCATTCAGAGATTATAACAAAAGTTAGTATTTTCCAGGTTTTTTAATAATGATTCTTCATTGTTGAATATAACATTTTTTCTGGTAGTAAACAGTATCTTTTGTGTCTCCTTAATACAGGTCTACAAAGTTCTACGTTTTAGCTCTCAGTGCTGAACTTCCTTCTCCCTTAAATTATTATAAACTTTTTTGCTGCTGTTTAATAACGTGAAGATGTCTCGCAGTCCTGATGCAAAGGAAGACCCTGTGGAATGCCCTCTTTGCATGGAGCCCTTGGAGATAGATGATATCAACTTTTTCCCTTGCACCTGTGGCTACCAGATTTGCCGATTTTGTTGGCATCGAATACGCACTGATGAAAATGGGCTTTGTCCTGCATGTAGAAAGGTAAGTGCCTCAAAATAACTTCATAGTTATTTGTTTGAACTCTACAGGTTTCTTTTACTGTACAGTTGTAATGTGTAACTTTTACCCCCATCAGTGTGAGTAATTTGTTTAGAAGAATCTACAAGCCTCAGGTGAAAGTCTGTGAAGCATTTTATCTTAAGGACATTATGAAGAGGAAAGAACACTGCAGTGGGAGTTAAGGTCAAGTCTTGGCTTCGTTGGTAACTAGCTGTGTGACCTTTGGGAAGTTACATAACCCTCCTGAGGAGATAGGCACAGTCAGTGGGGCTCACTGTTTAAGATGTTTAGAAGTAGAGAAATAATGGATTTGGATGAGAATGACGTGAAATCAGGAAACCATATTCTGTATTATATGATGAAAAGAATTCAGTTTAATGTAGTACAAAATAGGAGAGAAGTTTACTAAAAAAAGTCAGAATGACAGAGAAATCGTGATTCAGAACAGATTACCTACTCCTGTGTTGGGCCCTAGTAACAATTCTAGGCTGACATTGCCATTCCCATTTTGCACTGTGCAGAGTTAGCAACCTCTGAGTAACAGGTTTGGGATTCAGATGGGTCTTTTGAGTTTGAAATCTTTGTTCTGAATTACTGTATTATTCAAAGCCTCTTCTAACTCTAAAAATTTGTGACAATATTGTCTGAGTTTTGTTGCTTTGATAATCACCTGCAGCATAATTATAATATAATAACTGTGCTATTAGGATAGTGAAATGCTGCATTTCTTTTTTTTTTTTTTAACTTTTTTTTTTTTTCTGATACCGGGAATCGAACTCAGGACTTACGCTTGCCAGGCAGGCGCTTATGCCTCTGAGCTGTATCTGCAGCCCTGCATTTCTGTTTTGAAGGCCTTTGTGATTTTAGGTATTGATGCAGGTATCTGTCATGTTATCCTAGACTTTGCACTGCCTTTGATGTCTGTGTGATTTAAACTTCCTTTTCTAGTTTCCCATTTCAAAAAGCTCTTGTGTTCATTACCATCAAATTTTGAGAAAACTGAAATGTGCTTCACATATCTAAAATTTAGAAAGTAATCTACCTCTCCCTTCTTTAAGATTTGTAAATTTCAGAAAGCAATGGGTTATCCAGCTTTATTTATATTTAAAAATCTAATGTAGATGTAATATATGTTATATAAATAAAACTATAGTTAAATGTAGTTAATATATTTATATAGTTATATAAGGTACATACATAATATGTACCTGCAATGTAAATTTATATATGATATATAATACAATGGATAATATTTGATTAACTTAGTATACTTAAGAATGGGAAGTTAAATGAAAACTTTAATATTTGCATTTAGTCAGATTTTTAAAGTTGGATCTTAGGCATTCCAAAGAAAATGATCTTAGTGAATTGTTTTATTGAAAGTGGTGACTTTCAGGATCACTCAAAACTGTAAGGGGTGTGAATTTGATTGGCTTCATGAAAATCGTCTCTTTTTGGTTTTATATAAATATATAGTAGTTTTTGTTTTCCCTTGTAATGATATAAAGGTGAGGTCTACATAGGGTCTCGCTATGCAGTTTAGGCTGGCTTTGAGCTCACTGTGTAGCCCAGGCTGGTCTTGAACTTGCTGCAGTCTTCCTGCCTCAGCCTCAAAATATAGCACAAAAAGGGCCGGGCATATAGCTCAGTGGCACAGCACCTGCCCGGCAAGCACAAGGTGGTGAGTTTGATTCCTGGTACTGGGAAAAAAAACCAAACCAACAAAAGAAAGTAGCACAAAAATGAGAGTGTGTCCACCAGAGTGTGTTCATGCACTTGCTAAATGGCACAAAAGGGGAGTATGTTCCAACACAGTACTCAGCCAGCCACACTGATATTTTCCTTAGGACCTTGAAGCACTCTTACTGCTTTTTCAGTAGTTTTCTCGTATGCTGAGCTAATGCTTCCTTCTTGAAACGGATACTAACAGCCTTCTGTCTTTCAGAGATCCCTCATACTTTCAGGTCTTCCTAGGGCATTTTTTCCAAGGATTTGAAGTAATTGTAGATAATCTCTTAAGACTGAAATGATTTTCTTTGTGATTTCTCCAAGTAACTTGTTTTATCTTTTATTAGTAATCTGCTTTGCTAATGTTATTTTATTTTTATCCTTAAAAGTATTGTAGGATGAGGCCACAGTGACACAGAGACAAATTATCACCAAATATGTGATTAAAATATATTTCCCAGAACCAAAAGAAAGGTCTCCTGATTGGAAGGATCTATCAAATGCCAGTACAAACTTCTATTTTGGAATAAAAGTTTTATCTTCAGAATGCTGAAGATAAAGAAATTTTGTGAATTGTCAGAGGAAAAAACTAGATCAAATACGAAAGATCAAGAATCAGGGTCATTTCAGGTTCTGATGTTTGTCATTCACCCATAACATAAAAATTATGGTTCTGTGTAATTCTTGACTTAAAGAGGAGATCAAAATGAAATTGTAAATTATTTTGAATCGATAACTGGAACATGATTTCTCAGAAGTGAGGGTATTGAGGTATGTGGAGGGAAAGTTAAAGAAATAAATGCATTTATTAGAAAACAAGAACAAAACTAAATAAACTTAATTTTCAGCTTTAAAAATCAGAAAAAGAATCAGCATGCTGACAGTGGAAGGCAGGGAGTAAGCAGTATGTAGTGAACTATGAAAAATTTTTCAATAAAAGCTGGAGGTAGTTCTCGGACAAGACCAATAAAATAAAAAAATTCTTCACAAGTCTGATAAAAGATAAGATCCAAGTCAACAGCATTTGGAATCAAAGGGACATAAGAATGCATACAGAAGAAATTGATTGTAGTAGAGACTATAAACTAGTAATTTATTGCCATATTAACCTCTTAAAAATAATACATCTGAATTCTTTTCCACAGGCAACCTTGAGCATAACACCTTTAAATAAAAAGTTTTTTTTCTTATAATTCTTCATTGATAGTGTATTCCTAGACATTTAATAATATATTTCAGTCAAAAAGTTGACCAGGTATATCTTTATGTTCAATTTTAATACTGTCTGCAGTTATTTAAATTATATTTCTTTATCTCCCATCTTTGTAATATACCTCTTCTGCTTTTTACCATGTCAGTTTTTTATTTTTCTGACACTAGATTTATGAACTGTTAGTTATAAATGGTGGTGTCTGGTGTTTTTTATTTTTTATTTTTTTTAAACGGTGGTGTTGGTGTGTAGAGAAGGAATTGTCACAGGATGCATGCCTTTCCAACCTTTTCATGAAACTTCTTTTTTTTTTTACTGTTTTCTTTTTTGGTACCAGGAATTGAACTCAGGGCCTCACATTTGCCAGGCAGGCGCTGCACTGCTGAGCTACATCCCCAGCCCTCATGAAATTTCTGAACAAGTTAATAAGTCTTTGCCATGTATTTTTCATTTGTGGTTAAGTTAGCTTGTTTTTTATATTTATTTGATTTACATAAAAAAGGTGATATATTAGAGGAACAGCAAGCTTTTAGGCTTACAGACACTCCCCTCATTCCTCCTTGTTCCTGCCTTTTTCTTCTTGATATTGTTTGTTTTGTTCCCTATTCCTGTATTCTGATAGGCACAGTTTCCCAACCAGTTGTGGTTCCCATTCCTGGGATCTCTACATATCAAATTTTAAGTATTATTGCATTTAATTTACCACATCTTTCATTTATCATTAACAATATTTATTTGTAATAATGATAAAAAATGTTTTGAATACTTATGTGGAGGACATAATTTTAATCATCTTGTATTATCTCTTTACTTATAGAAATCTGTGGTTAAAATACTGTGCTTTCCATTTTACAACAAATGAGTAGACTGAGGTAGAATGGTCACACGATCTCAGGTAGAATGAGCTAGGAATCAAAACCAAGCATTCTGACTTCACAGCTCTTACTTGGGCCACAAACTCTCCTGACATAACTGGTAGGAATGAAAATGATACCATAATTCTGAGAAGGAAGAGATAAAGATACATCAGTAAAATTACGATTATGTATTGAGGGCTTCCTATGCTCAGTAACAGTTGCTTTATGTATGTTATTTTATCCTTCTGTCAACCTTTAAAAGACTGTTTTCATTTTATGTATGAGATTACTAAGACTGAGTCTAATTAAGCCCACAGACTGTTAAGTGTTAAAACTAAATCAGACCTCTGACCAGAGTGTCTAGATTCTGTTATTTGCCTATCTCTGTCCCTCTTTGACTGGAAATTAAGTAAAGAACAAGTGTATAACTTCATTAATCTTCTACCACATAGTAGGTTTTCTTCACATATTTGTTGATTGTAATATATAAAATTCATATTTAGATGAGAACTTTTCTTTACCTCTTACATAGTACTTCAGAAGCTTAATCTTCCTGGAAACTGTGTACTAGGTAGATATTGTCAGGATGAGCAAGAAGGGTTGTTGTTTTTGTTGTGGTTTAGAACCTTTGACATTTTGGTGCTAAAAGTGGTATGTGCTCAGCTTCAAAATATTAAGTATCTCTAGAACTATTTTATTTAACATTTAACTTTTATTAAATAAAATATTTTAAGCAATATATTCAGAAGCAGGAAGAATGGTATACCTGTCACTCAGAATTGGATAATTATTATTCCTGCAGTTTTTCTATTTAATGCTAACTTCTCTTTTTTGTACTTATAGCCATATCCAGAAGACCCAGCAGTTTATAAACCACTCTCCCAGGAAGAACTGCAAAGGATAAAGAATGAGAAAAAACAGAAACAGAATGAGAGAAAACAGAAAATATCAGAAAATCGCAAACATTTGGCCAGTGTGCGTGTTGTACAAAAAAACCTCGTCTTTGTTGTAGGTCTGTCTCAACGCCTAGCAGACCCAGAGGTAAGTCTTTTTGTGTTTTCTTTGTTAACTTGTCACATTTTCTGTTTGCTTGTCTTATTTGGAAATAACAGTTGAGCATGTTCAACTAACTGTAGAATTCCTCTGAAAATATTAAATCCTGGGAGAAAATAAAAAATGACTTTTTAGTACTTATTAAGAAATCAATGGCCAATTATGATTTTAGGCAAATGTCTTAGTCTTTCTTGATCTAAGTTTCTTCACTTATAAACCTTAGGAGTTTAACTAAATTTTGAAGTTCTCTTTAGCATGGAAAATCTGTGAAAACAGGTGATGATTCTGTGTTGCCCTCATGGCTAACATGTAATGTGAATACTGGGTTTTTTCCCTCTTTTCTGTAGCTATATAATGAGCAATAGTGAAGATGCAGTTACTTGAACCCACTGGAAATCTTAGCAGTGTGTGTTTTTAATCATGCCTAAGTAGTAATTGTTTTTTCTTGCCCCCAAGTCTATTGTTATATTGTATCATCATTCTTTACTTACTCATTCTAAGCCAATTTTTGAGAAAGAAGTAGAATTTGATTAAATGTCACTCATTTGGGGGCAGAGTAGATTTTAACCATTTTTGGCTTATTACTTTTTTTTCTCTCCTTCCACTACCAACCTTATTATTGCTGAGCTCCTACTTTCCTTGAGGTCCCTGGATAAGCTTCTGCTAATTTTTAATTTGATAAACCACAAGGTACTGGCTGTATTGCTGGGAAAACAAGTAGGAGCTGATCGATGGCCACAGTGTTTACTTAGTAGGAGACAGTTGGACTGGAAGAAAGGGGTCTTCCAAAGAACTTCTTGAGAATTATTTGAAGTAATGTTCTTCACGATACGACCAAGTGAGAATTGTAGTGAACGTACTTAAGGAGGTAGGAATCCTCAGACTTGCCTGAGCACGCCAGAAGCCCTAGAAAGTGGAACTTTAAGATGTTTAAAATGTCTGTTTTTGCAAAAAGTGATTTAGAGAGACTAACTGTTTATTGATGATGAGATTATAATATATTGAGACTTATTGTAAAGGCTTCCAAATCAATAGAGGTGTAAGAGAAACAACTCAAGACGGATCTGTCATGGGCAATAAATGTGGTGGCGAACCTAGGAACTAGATGGCAGGACTGGTAGCATTTTTGAGCTGTGTGCTGCTCAGGAGAATAGGTTCTTTCCAAAGCCAGAGTGGGTTAACGGTTGAAACAGAAAAAGACCTTTTAAATAAATGTTAAGGAGAGAGCTCATTTTAGGCTAGTGGTGCAGCCCCAGCAGTAATTTTTCCATTTCCTAGGCTTCTGTTTTCTGCTTACTCTTCAGGGAGACTACCTACCTCAGCCATGACCATTTCCTTAAACATGGCTACAGTTCTGCTGTATATTTCCCTCTTTCAACTCTGCCCTTTGTCTCACCAGAGGGTACTTGTGCTTCTTATTTATTCCTCCTAATCTTAATGGTTAGGGTTGACCTTTGCCTTTCCAAAACTGCTACTTTAATAAGCAAATAGAACTTGTATCTTAATTTGAGAGCCCTTGAGATGGATATACTTGTTTTAATACATCCTGCGTCTGGTCACTTCTCATACTGGGAGCACAGGGAGCAGCACACAGAGGTGGAGGAAATTAAGATACGGTCTGAATCTTGTATTTGGATTATAGGTTCTCATTGCTGCTTTTGAGTATGATTTGGAAGACTTTTTATTTACTTACAGGGATTTCTTATTTCTACTTTATATATTTCCAGATTAATTTAAAGAACTTATTATATAAACAAAATTAACCAGAGTGGTGACTAGTGAGACACAACCCTTTATCATGAGCCTGAGTGTACCCTAAAAATTGCTAGTTTTATACTTTTAAAATCATTAGTTTTTGGTGGGAAGAAATTTTCTTAAATTTTGGTTTCTAAGACCAGAGACAAGTGCTTTGTTTTTTATTAAATACTACCACTTCTCCATATCTGTTAAAATTATTTTATCTGTGTAACTTTTTAAGTTTTTGGAAAATTCAAAGTTGGCTTCACTTTAGTTGTAAATTCTAAGTATAACTTTTAAGACAAAGAAGATCCCTATAATTTACTTACCTTTCAATGATGAAGTTTGGTATTTTACTAAGTCAAAGCAAGTGTTACAAGAATAAAGCTTGTTTTGAAATAATTTGTATACAACAGAAAGCTTGCATCAAGACTGATTGTCAAGTATATTCTGTGATCAATAGAAAAAAAATCTTAGAAGCTGTGGTAAAGAGAGGCAATGGTTAGCGCAGTGTATTACGGTCCAAAAATTTTAGGTTTGTAGGGATCTACTTCATTTATTCTACAAATGAATTTCTTGAATACATACCAGGTGCTCTGGGTACTTTGCTGTTGTGGATACATTAGAAAGCCAGATACAGACTGTACCCTTAGCAAGCATATAGAGTAGTAGGGAAGTGCTACACATGTGGTATGCACTTATGAGACGGGAGGCACATAGCTCTCTGGGACTGTAGACTAGCAAGGTGCACAATTAGTGTAGAGATTCACAGAAAGCTTCTCTGAGCAAAGGGTGAAAAAAATAGGCTTGAGGAATTCATGGGTGTCAGTTGGACAGCAGATAAGGACAAACATGTCCAGGATGTGTATGTGTTAGCCTGAGAGAGCATTTGGGTTGAGGATCTAAAAGATTGTAAAGACACACCATTTCATTTTACAAATGAGAACCCAAGACAGGGAAATTGGTGGGTCCACAGGTAGGGCCTAGAGCACTTACCCTGATGTATTCTATATGATGATTGCTTTGTTCTTCATCCATTTACTTCTGTATCCACTCAAAATCCATCAGATTACCAAATTTTGGGGTTTTTTTCTGTAGTGTCTATGAATACTTGACTATGTTCCCAAAAAAATGTAATACCAAGACATTTACTCACTAGGCATGCCATTGGACGCTTAGCATTCTGTCCTACAACTAACTGTAGGCTGTTATTGCTAAAACTGACCCACTGTCAAGTACACAACATCAAACATATAAATAATGTGCTAATATACAGAGCACTCTGTCCATTCTCATACCTTTTACTCTATTCAGTAGAATACCGTTTTACTTGTGTGTAAGAACCTGCAGTGTTCAAGTTAATGTATAAAAAGTTGAAATTTCCATATTCAGCTTTCCCTTGTCTGAAGTCTGTTACATGTCAGCCACTGGCCATTTGCACATACTTGGAGTGTTCTCTATTGATTTAATTCAGTGTTAATACAGTTCAGTTTTGTGATTGCTTTTTTTTTTCCTTTTTTGTGGGGGCGGGGTACTGGGAATCGAACTCAGGACCTTGTGCTTGCCAGGCAGGCGCTTGTGCTGCTGAGCTATGTTCCTGACCCTGCAATTCAGTTGTTCAATAAACATTTGTTGAATAACTACAGTGTATCAGTCACTATATAAGATACTAACAAACAAGATAGTACTTGTCTGTTCACAAAAGTGACAGTGTAGTATGAAAAGTGCTATGCACTGTTGAGGCACAAGGGGTAGCACCAGATCTTGCAGAAGAGGTATATACTCCATTGCTCTCATTTGGGTAAAGTGCTTCTGGCACAGGAATTATACAAATGCTTCTGGATGAGAAAGACCTTCATCTGCGATCTGATGTATTTGACTGGAAGATTAGAGTGCGGTGGTGAGAGATAAGGTTGGCGAGGTAAGTGGTGATGATTATAAAGGGCTTTCTAACCATGCTGAGGAGCTTGCACTTTAGTCAGTGGGAAGCAGTAGCATGTTCTTAAGAACAGAGTAATGTGACTAGATTTGTACTTTGAAAATGCCATTCTGGCTGCAGTGTGGACACATCATATATATATAATTACCCATTTCCTTTTATAAAATGACTTCATGATAATATAACCTTTCTCTTTGAGAAAATATGGAGGAGAAACAAAAGGAAAATAATTATACAGACTATATCTGCACATGAATGCTTGGACCCACTATTCTAGAACCATTTTCAAGGTGTAGTCTGTTGGCCCCTAGCGCCTGTACTACTGTGTGTTTACTATGCACAAACCTACTGGATCTGAATGTACATTTAACTAGTTCCTCAAAGGACTTGTGTGTGCACTCAAGTTCTTAAAGTACTATTTTTACACTACAAAATAAAATAGTAAGGTGCACGTATTTGTAGAATCACTGAACAAATACACAAATAGAAATTATAGAAATAGTAGTTTGATTGGTAAATTTTAGGAAAAAAATTCAAGGTTGAAGTAGTTGCAGGTGAGAAAGAGGTTTTTATATCAAATTATGTTGATTGAATTAGCCAAGGTTAAGTAAGTTTGTGAGGGAAGCTAAGAGAATATATATGGTCATCATAAAATAATGGAGGTGAGATAAGTATGAAGGGAAAATAACCGCCAAGAAGTAACCAGGTAGTAGAGAAAGAAACATATACATTTGTTTTGAGATGTCATTTCGGGGGTGGGCATATTATGAGACAATTGAGAAATTATAAAATTTACATTGGAAACTATATATACAAAGTAAATCATAAAACATAAGTGTTGAGGGGACACATCATATTTGTTATTTATGAACAATGTTTTTATATATAATAGATTTATGAGAAAAGACTCAAATGTGTGTTCTTTATGTCTCTGCCCTTAATGCTTAATCTTGGTCATTGTTTTAAGAATTGTTTTCTCATAAGGATCATATATTAGTGACAGTGCAGTTAAGATCTTTGATCACTTTGTTTTTAAGACTGTTGTGTAATATCGCATAGATTATTCACTCATAATAGAACATAATAGATGATGCCAAACTTAGTCTCAATTTCTATTCAGAAGGCCAAGAAGTCATAGCTTTTATACTCTTTAGATTTTTTGTAGGTTACCTGCATAAATAATAATTAGGAATTAATTGTATCTGTTAGAAAACATTAAAAATTACTATTTTCCTTTTAATGACAAGGAATGACAAATGTTCTTATTATAAGGATAATAGCTGATGAAAATAGGGGCAGTTTTACCTTATTTCTTCTTCTTTTATAGGTTTTAAAACGACCAGAATATTTTGGGAAGTTTGGTAAAATACATAAAGTTGTCATCAATAATAGCACATCATATGCAGGCTCACAGGTAACTAATTATAGGGATTTTTGCCTTTCCCCCTTATGGTCTGGGCTTGACCTGGGCTGTTTAGAAGGAAAATTTGCTTTCTGTAATTAGGAAGGTGGAAAGTAAAGAATTTAAGCGGTGTAGTGACCTCTGTTGGTGGGTACAGGAATTATTGATGCTTATTTGACCTTTCTAGGACTTAACAATGTTAATAGTAATAAAAGGGAAATATTAAATGAGGGATTTATTAATGGAATATAAAGGGGTGGGTGAGTTGAGTCTATTTTCAGGTAATCTGTTAATTAGGTAATTCCTAATAGATGATATTTTTAGATACTGAAATCTTAATAGAAAAACTTTGTGATATTAGCAGATTGAATACCTACATACTGCATTTATTTTTGACAGGATATAATTTGACAAATTAAATCTTATTTTTAGTATAAATTTCAAACTTTTTATAACCTTGAAGAGCCTGTCAAATGTTTTCTTAATAAAATAAATGCCAAGCCGAAGACAGTACTTTATTCATCTCTTATGGTTGATTTAGAAAGAGATAAAGTTCAAGTATGATTACTTTTAAATGACCTAATAGTGCTTAATCAAAACTGTTACTTCTAATTATTATTATTAACGTAGTAATAAAGGCTTTTAGAATTCTGTAGGCAGTTTGTAAGAGAATTTTATTTTTCAGTATTATGTCATTGGAAACCAGTAACTGCAGGCTGGGATTTTTTCACTCTAGGGTCCAAGTGCCAGTGCTTATGTCACCTACATCCGGTCAGAAGATGCTCTCAGAGCCATACAGTGTGTCAACAATGTGGTAGTAGATGGCAGAACACTGAAGGTAATGTAATCCTCTTGATTTTTGTTTTTTAAGAAGAAAGATGAGATGTGGTAAGTAGAGGAGACGCTAGATTTACATATGAACTTTAAAGACAGTTCATTTGAAGATTGTTTGTAAGTCACCCATATCAGCCTGTGATAGCTGATTGGTTTGCTGCTGACTTACAGGGTCCTGTTTTACCAGCTAGGAATAAGTATATTCATGGTTATGGGATAATCTAAAAATCTGTTTTTACTTTTTTTTTTGGTGAAAATGCAGTTATTATCTTCCTCATCTAAAATAGGTAATCGTTCTGATTTGTTTTCATTAAATACCTGAACCTGACCCAAGTTTGGTTGAAGGGTTCCACCAAATAGTGGTTTATGTAAATGAAGGGAGGATGACATGATTACAAAAAGAAATTTGCCTTCTGTGTTTTAGTCACTGATAGTGGTGGAACAGATTTTTGTGTCTGTTTTCATGTTGTATAGGGAAGATTTATTTGAGTTCTGGAAACCATAGACTGAGATGTTTTCCTTAGTTCTTCCAGATAAGTGTCATTTATAATAAATACTATTAGTAATAGTTCCATTTCTTAGTATTCTAAGTCATAGTTCTTGTTTTGTCCTATCTGGGCCTTATTTTGGGTGACATGAAAGCACTAAACATGGAGATTCTTGTGATGTCAGTTCACATTATGAGTCCTCTTTTCCCCTCCTCTGCTTGCAGGCATCTCTAGGTACAACAAAATACTGCAGTTACTTCTTAAAGAACATGCAGTGTCCAAAACCTGACTGCATGTATCTACATGAACTGGGGGATGAGGCAGCCAGCTTCACAAAAGAGGAAATGCAGGTAGTAAAGTCCTGTGAATTAGCAACTTTATGCTCTTAGGAGTACTTTTTCTTCATAAGTTAAAAATGCAAACATAAAACTAGGCATTTGGCGTTTTAAAAACTGATACTACTTTAAAGTTGTGTTTTCTAAACATTGTGTTCTATGAAATGTCAGTTTTGTAGGATATCGATGGGTCTGTGGTCAGCTAAGCTTGAAAGTGCTAGATTAATGAAGATAATAGCTTTCTTTGATAATAGGTTGTTCTTAGTCTTTAACATGCTAACATATCCACAAGGGAGGATGTACAACCAAAACTTAGTTGACCAAAGAAAATACTTTGGGAAATGCTGCTTTAAGAGGAATGTCAGCGAAATGAAGGCCAGATGGGAGATTGAAATTACTAGGATTTTCCGCCCCCTCTGCTCTTTATAAACTAGAAAATTATACTCTGTCCAGTGATAAAGTAACAGTTCTATGAAATGATTTTCCCTTGAAATGTCCACTGAGTCAGTGTCCTATAAGGGATGAATTAAAGACTTAATAATATCTTACAGTTTTTACATTTCCTCTTCCTGTCTCCTTTTAATTTGTAGTATAAACATGCTTTTACAAGTAAAAATGTTGAACATACGGCATATTAAATGAGGATTATACTAAAGCACAATGCTGTACTTCCCTCTTATAGATGAGGACCTCATATTGTTGCTGTGGACTTTTGCAGAAATACTTCTCATTTAGAAGGTTGGGGGCATTCATTGCTACCTTTCATTCTCCAGGTCAAACTAGAGAAAGGCTGGTAAGGGTTTTCATTAAGAGCAGACTATTCAATAAAATGAAATATTACCTGTTTTTGACTTGGAGTTAGTGCAAATTAAATCCCATTTAATACATTGGAGTTTCTTGACACTGGTCCATATGGTTCAAAAATGGTGTTAAATAAGGTCCACCTGATATCTACCAAGGACAGATAAGGTACTAATTTGTTGTTTATTCATAAATGCCTTTTGTTTTTTTCAGATGAAACTTTCTTGAATGAAATCTTAAACAGAACCATTTCAATGTGAATTGTAACTAGTGGAGAGTATACTTTACTCAGTGTATTTATACACTATCACAATGAAAATTTCTCTCTGCCAGAGAATTTTCAATTACAGTTTGCTCTCATTTAAAGTATTAGTGGAAAATAAAAGAAAAATATATGGACAGTAGGTTGAAACTTAAGTGTAATGGGATTTATGCTGTCATTATGAACTGCCCCCCATAGAGTCATTTGAATATCAGATTGAGCTCTTCATAGCTAAAGAAAGCCGTAACATCTCCTGAAGTATTGATTGCAGTAGGAATTGTCAAGAAGCCTTCTTATATTTTCTTTTTTTTTTTTTTTGGTTTTTCTCCGGTACCAGGAACCGAACTCACGACCTTGCGCTTGCCAGGCAGGCGCTTTTGCCGCTGAGCTAAA
>NW_004955494.1:7261954-7314462 GCF_000276665.1 Chinchilla lanigera
ATCTCCGGCCCCTTTTTTTGGTTTTTCTCCGGTACCAGGAACCGAACTCACGACCTTGCGCTTGCCAGGCAGGCGCTTTTGCCGCTGAGCTAAATTCCCAGCTCCGCCTTCTTATATTTTCAAAATGTAAAATCTGGCCAGATGTGGTAGTCCACTCCTGTAATCCCAGTACACTCCTGGGAGGCTGATGCAGGAGTATTGTGAGTTTAAACATAGCCTGGGCAACTTAGTGAGATGCTATCTCAAACAAAAATAAAAGGGCTGGGGATGTAGCTCAATGCAAAGGTCCTAGGCTCAGTTTCTAATATTGCACGCATGCACACAAACACATAAAATCCACATCTAAATGCATTTTTTTCTTGAGATTCTTTTCACATGTTGCATGCTCTTCAGTTTAAAAATTACTTTGAAAGGGCCTTTCTTTGCTAAAACTTTCTCAGTACAGGAAGGAAATTTGAATAAATTACATCATGAAAAAATTAGAAAATCATTCTTTTTTTTAAATTGAAAGAAAGAAAAAACAATAAAATGATACAGAATTTTAAAAAAAGGTGATAGGAAATTAACACTGGTTATTAGATTGAATATTGTTATCTTCAAAGTAGTGGCTCAGATTACAAGAGATAGGCATGCAAAATCGATCGAACAATATAAGCACTAACTTCCTTTCAGTGAACTAATAGAAATTAGTAGTACAATTATCTTAGCTATCTTGCATGCGCACGTGTGTATATATATATATATATATATATTTTTTTTTTTTTCCCCCCCATAGCTCCAATTTTAGTATTTAGAGATCCAGTTGAAATGAGCAAGTGGCCTCTCAGAGTAGGGATGATGTGTTGTGCAGTACACAGTATATAGTTGTGCTCATTTAAATGAGAATGTCTGCACTTTTTGTTATTTTGCTTCTGTTTTGGTCTCTTCCATGTTGGTTTTGCCATAAGTTTATCAGAATTTTAAAATAATAAAGATCCCTGAATGTAAGTAAAAATGTTCTTCTAGTCATTATATACAGGCAAACAGCAAAAACTTACTCAAACTAATTTCACGATCATTGAATCTTCTACCTAATTAGCTTCTGGCATCAGTTTTTGCCTGTTTTCCCCCACAGTATTTGTGATAGTACTCTCAGATACGCAGCTGCCTGTCTGTGGTAAATACAGCATTTTCCCGTTACATGTAGCCTGCAAAGGGCCACCTCCATGTAGTAAATATCTTAGAACTTGTAGGTATGTAATCTCTGTCACAGCTATCCCTGTCTTTTGTTAACACTCCACTCCGCCTTTTGTAGCCAGAAGGGAACCCTAGACAGTTTGTAAATGAATGAGCATAATTATGTCTCAATGAGATTTTATTTGCACAAATAAGCATGTGGCTATAAACTGCTGACCCTTGATTCACAGTTTAAAATACATTAACTTTTATGTTATTCTTGGTGAGCATAAAGGAGAAAGTAAAAACAAATTCATATAATTTTTAGTTAGTGCCAAGATAATGAAGACTATAGAAACAGTTACTTAAAGTGTTAATTTCTAAATGAAACAGGGTCATTGATAAATTTGGAGTGATTTTTAGAAACTCAGTGATTACCTGTTAGAAGATTTAATTAGGGCTGGGGATTTAGCTCAGCGGCAAAAGCGCCTGCCTGGCAAGCGCAAGGTTGTGAGTTCAGTTCCCGGTACCGGAGAAAAACCAAAAAAAAAAAAAAAGAAGATTTAATTATGTGAACATCTTGCAAGTAGGTCTAAAATGGACCTTTAGTTTCTGAGGTAGGGAAATTATCCTCTCCTTAATATGCTTTTCTGTATAATAGAAGTTAATGAAATGCCTTAATTTATGGAATATATATATATATAAATTTTTGCTGGTCTAGAAGTTTTGTAACTTTCATCTTTGTAGTTTTCTTTGACTCCATGAGAAATTTTGTGTGTTTCATTTAAGATACTTCTACTAATTCAAAAGGTAATGCAGTATTTTCTACCAACCATTTTGTGAATCCTACTGCAGTTTTAATTTCTGCTTTCATTAGGCGGGTAAACACCAAGAATATGAACAGAAGCTACTTCAGGAATTGTATAAATTAAATCCTAATTTTCTTCAGCTGTCTACGGGTTCAGTTGATAAGAATAAGAATAAAGTGACACCACTGCAGAGGTATGATGCGTAAGTACTGATGCTAATATAGTCAGACATTTTTACCCTCCTGTCAGTCTTCTGTTATTGACAAGGTCTATGACCTACGCACAGTTGTTTGGCTGTAAGGTAGTATAGACTCACAGTTTCTGGGTGAAGTCTTTGTTTTACTCCTTGACTTTGGGAATGAGCCAAAAATTGCATGGTACCAGATCTTGTGAATATGTGGATACGGGCACACTGTAATATTTGTATGAGCCTGCCTTTCCACTAGGTAGCACTGGGCTACAGCATTCACCATGTTTGATCACGTCTTGTAAAGACACTCACAAAAGTGAACTTCCAGAAATGCTTCAGACAGTGCCCCAAAACATGAGATAAATGTGTTGCAAGTGAGAGTAGTGTGAGAGGGTTAGTGTCAATATATCTTACCGTATTAATACTCATGTTTAAGCATTCATTGTGTATTTTGATCACACCTCATAAATACATAAATAGGCCACAAAACATAAAATTACTGTAAACTCTGAGATTTGTTTGTATCAAGGTTAGTAAGAAAGGATAAAACCAAACAGAAATCTTTCTGAGTAATAAACTTTGACCTTTTCTTGTGACCATTTTTACCTATCCTTTTTTTTTGTTGTTTTTTTCTTGGTATCAGGAATCGAACCCATGACCTTACGCTTGCCAGGCAGGTGCTGTGCCGCTGAGCTAAATCCCCAGCCCCTGTACCTATACTTTTCTAGCTCTGCATGTTCATGATGAACCAAATGTAATTACTTATCTTATTGGTTACTACTTCTATAGTGCTTGGTAGAAGAACGAGGCTGTTGAAATATTTATGTCAGATGCATTTAACATTTATATATACATCATCATTCTCATTAAAAATGTCACTAATCTAGTTAAAGTCATACTCTCAGTTATAGCCCCTAGAGTTTGCAGAGCAGAACTTTAAAATTTAGATTATTTCTTTGGAATAACACTCATTGTTTTCTGAATATAAAAATAATATGTTTGTGTTGATGGAAATGTGAAAAAAATTAAGAAAACATACAGAAATAATAAATATTTTATGTGATCTTAGTACCCAGGAGTTTTCACAGAAAGTGAATATTTCAAATCTATTAAGCTAGTCTTATTTTTTTTACTTTATTTTCCTCTTATTTTCACTTATTTTATTGGTATTATTTATAACACTGTGTTGAATGTCTTTTCATGTAAATATTTTAACATTGATTGTTTCTGAAAATCAAACTGCTTGGTCTAAGAGTTTGAGAGTACCTGTTTCCTGAATTTTTTCCTCCTAGTGTTCATAAACAGAAAAACCAGTGTCTCATTTTAATTTATATGTGACTAATAGAGTAAAATTTTTATACGTTGTGAATTCCAAAGTTTCCCATGTTTTATGTGTTTGTTTCTTTGTAAATTACAGAGATCTAAATTTTCTCAATTAGTTGATCAGTTATCTGTGTTTCAAAATGCATTGAATTTATAAGTCAGTTTTGGAAGAATTTATAATCTACAATATGAAGTCCTCCCAACCACTAGCATGGTATATCCAAGTGTTTTGTGCCTCTCAGTGGAGATTTTAAAAATCTTTTCCTATTTGTTTTCAGATCTTCCACCACTGCTTGTGATTGAGAATCCCCATGCTAAAAGTTAAAGAGCAGTGTTAGACTGGCAGTGCTAGCAGGCATTTTTGTCTTGTTCTTTCCTTTGATGCGGAGAGATCTGATGTTTTAGTCACTCAAGTATGATTTTGATCATTTATTTAAGATGCCTTTTAAATTACAATATGAAAATACCTTGATATTTCTAATTTATTGAGCTTTTCCCCTTTAGATTGGAAGTGAATATTGGAATTGGTTGACATTTGTAATAAGTATTCAGCTTTTACATACTTCGTAATCAGTTAAATGGATTGCCTACTATTTTATCAATTTTGTCTTTATTATAAGCAGGTGGTAGGGATGGATTTTTAGTAAGACTTCTTCCTACAGGGAAGTTGCCAGGTTAGTGATGAGCAGGCAACTAACTCTTTTTGGTCTTCCTACGGTCTTATACAAGAGATAGGTATTTGTTGTTGTTTGTTTTGTTTTGTGTTTTGAGATAGGAACTTGCTATGCAGTTCAAGTTGGCCTTGAATTCACTGTGTAGCCCAGGCTGGCCTTGAACTCTATGGCAGTTTTTCTGCCTCAGAGTGCTGGGATTACAGGCATGCACCACTTTGCCTGGCTCATCTTTTTATTTTGTAAATGTATTTCCTTCTTCCCTCCCTCCCTCCCTCCCTCCCTCCCTCCTTCCTTCCTTCCTTCCTTCTTCCTTCTTCCTTCTTCCTTCTTCCTTCTTCCTTCTTCCTTCTTCCTTCTTCCTTTCTTTCTTTCTTTCTTTCTTTCTTTCTTTCTTTCTTTCTTTCTTTCTTTCTCTTTCTTTCTTTCTTTCTTTCTTTCTTTCTTTCTTTCTTTCTTTCTTTCTTTCTTTCTTTCTCTATTTTTCTTTCTCCCTCCCTTCCTTTCTCTTTCTTTCCTTTTCCTTTTTTCTTTTTCTCTCTTTGCCTGTGTACCTGCCTGCCTGTCTTCCCTCCTCCCTCCCTCCTTCCCTTCTTCTCTCCCTCCTTCCTTTCCTTCCTCCCCTCCCCTCCCCTTCCCTCCTTTCCTCCCTCAAGGTAAGTTGAGAATTAAACTTTCCTGGGAAAAAAGAAATTTTCCATTTTCTTATTTCTTGGCATTCCTAGGCAGCAAATAGCAAGGTTTTAAAATTTTTATTATTAATTTTATTAGTACATGTTTGCAGTATTCATCTTGGGAGAATAAAAGCCTAGAACATATTTTTACAATATCATAGAGGCTGAGATACTGTAAAAATATGTACTCCTAAGAAGTCTGTAATTTCACCATAGGTTTCAGAACTACAGAACTATTTAGGACTAGAACCTAAAAATCAGTGAGACAGTGTATGAAAACATTTATGAATTTTTATCTGCAGAGGTTTACGTACATTATCCTCTTGAAATACCATCTTGGTGTTATGAGATCTAAGTCCCAGTTAGTATTTCGTAGTTCCACTTGAACCCAGTGCTTTTTAATCAGCCGTGTCGTCTCCGTAGCCTTGAGTGTCTTGATTGCTCATTTTCTCTCGGTTAGCACCGCAGTCAGTACTCCAGTGACCTATAGGAGAGTCTTCCAACTCAGCCTTGTCAGAGATTGTCAGCCTCTGATGCTGCCCCTCTCATTCTTTGGCTTAGTTCAGTTTATATTATCCACTTCCTTACATTTCTGTCCTTGACAAACTATGTTGGCATCCTTTGCTTTTCAGACAGCTTTCTAGTCTTTGCCCTCACTGGGCAATTTCTGCCCCATTGCTTCATGTGTGCCGTACAGGTGGTAAACAAAAATACTTCCCATTGAAAGTGGAGGGAATAGCTAAACTTTAGCTTCACAGTGAAAGTTTTTTTGTGAGGCAAAGAAGGTCTTCAGAAAGCCTATAGGGTTTTGTGAACTGTTTTTAAATTTCAAAAGCCTATGCAATTTGTCTTAGTACAACTGAGCTTCTTACATCTGGTGTACTTGGGACCTGGCAGGTATGTCAGGGGTAGGGAGCAGTCCATAGAATAGGTCTCTGTCTTCACAAGTAAACACAGTTTATTAAAATTTGTTTTTCCTTTTTTTTTAAACAGTTACCAACTTGGTATGGCAATAGTGGGTGAATGTTGAAAGTAAAACATATTTGTCTGTTTTAAGTTGTACATCCAGTGCCAACAGAATCATGAAAACTCAGGCCTGTTAGCAGTTTCCCTGAGATACTCCTTTTTTGTGTAGCCATTAGGAATCTAATTCATATTTATGGGAATTTGTAAATATACTTTCTATTTTTTTTTTATTTTTTATTTTTTTTTATTTTAAAGAATAAAAGAAGGATAACATAATAATAGGGGGGACTTAGCAAATTACAGACAAAATGGTAGGAAATTATCAATGGTTATCGTTTTACATATTACTGTCTACAAAATAGTTTCTCAGGAAAACAAATAGACAAATAATAGTGAGTTACAGACAAAAGAGGTAGGAGATTATCAAGAGTTGTTGTACTATACTTTGGTATCTTCAAAGTGGCTTCTAAAGAAAATAAATAGAGCTATACATGAGTGACCTATTGAAAAATCATTAACTATTCTCAATGGTTGTTGTAGGAAACACATAATAATAAATATACATCCATTTATGAAATAGGATAGGAACATTACAAACTTTACACAGTTATGGATAGATTAGTAGGAAAATATCAATGGCTCTGTAATACGTGGTGGTATCTTCAGAGTGGTTTCTCAGGAAGACAGAGATATGCAAGAGGGACCTATTAAGTAGTTACAGCCTAAGGGTTGTCAAAAATAGCATATTACCTCCTCACCAGTGACTCCTTTCACTGAGGTATGATGGCTGGAAGGAAGGCCAGGAATGAAAAGAAGGACCGAGAGACTTGCTCCTGTGTCTAGCAACAGGCTGTTTTCTTGTTCCTCCATAGTCATGATTACCCAGGGCTCCTCGATGGAGATGACGGACTGGCCAGAGGGAGAAGGCAGACCATGCCCCAAGCCCTCTCATTCCTGTTGGAGTAACTGGTAGCATGGGTCTGAGCTCTGGGGCCTCCACCTCAGAGGGCAGACTGATCTCCAGTGGTCTCCTTTGCATCCAGGGCATGGCCCATGGGGCCTCTTAGGGCAGTTCCTCTTGAGGTGGCCTGGCTTTTAACAGTGGTAGCAGATGAATGCAGTTGTCGAGTTCTTCTTGGAGCCCCAGGATATACTTTCTTTCTATGGGGTTTTACATATATCTGTTTCCTTTTGATAAATCTTTTCCACTGATAGTTATACTTACACCAGGTTTGATTATCACTGACTGGTTACAGTCTATACAGAAAATAATGTGATTTCTAGTCATATCTTTAGACATTTTAATTTATTTCTTGAATGTGCTAGTTATGAAATAAATTGAGAATACTACAATAGAATTGAATGGGATATAAGTTTAGTAGGAGCTTGCCATAATCCTGATTGTTCAGCAGCTATTTTTGAATTAATGACAGTGATCCAGAGATTTTTAAACATGTTCAATAACGCTTTCCCAGGTAGAGCTTAAGGCATTATGAATCAGTGCTTATAAAAATGCTCTTGAGATCACGGACATGATGATATAAATTATTCTACTTAGCTATCACCCAGAAACATTCTTGAAACTTATTCTTTATGCAGTTACACTTTCTTATAGTGCCCTCGACATCAGCAAGATTGACCTCACTTACATTGAAAATTATTATTTAGTGTTCTTGAGTGGTGGTGACTGGAAAGGTGAGCCAAGATCCAGACCCTGAAATTGTTCATTTGTGATGGTACTTTTTTTTTTAAAGTTTCTATTAATACCTCTTCCTCTCAATTTGAAGCCATTATTCCCATAAGAATAGTGCAAGTTTGTCTCACACTATCTCTAATTATGTCCCAGTCTGCTCTTGCCACCACCAAAGTAATCTTTCTAAAATACCACTTGTTTAGATCATTTCTGTGCTTAGATATTTTCATTGGCCTTTGGAGTCTGGCCTCATCCTTTCTCTCCTTACTTCCTGTTGTTGTTCAGACCATCCTGTTCGTTAGCTAGATTCATCAAGTTGATTGATCACTAAACACGACTTTTTTGGTGACCTTTTTGATCCTTGACATTTATGCTATTGTTACCTCTACTGCCATCTTTTCTGCTTTCCTTCCTTCTAATATGTAAGTCTTTTTTAAGACCTACTTAAATTTGAACTTGCCTGCAAAACTTTACCCATTTGCCACATTTATGTTAGCTTTGCTTTTCTCCAAAGACTTAAAGCAGTTTTTTTAAAGTAGTTTTAATAGCTGGCTCTGGCACATAATCTGTTTACTGGAATCAAGAGCATCTTAGCAATGTCTCAGCAGATGACATACCTCAGATTCAGATTGGGTTGTAGTTCTTCTCACTGACCCAGTAAGTTATCTCTTTGTAAGGTAACTTTCTATTTCCAGTGAATAATTTTGAGAAATATGGACTCTTCATTTTACTGTACATCTGTTTGGGTAGTAATACTCATCCTTTGTTCATGCTGTGAGTTAATTATGGAAATTGTGTCACTAGGTCAGTATTGTAATGCTTACAGAGATTTTTCTTTTAAGTCAGAAGAGTTAAAATGAACTTGAAGTTAGTGTTTTCTGCCTTTCCCATGGTACTGCATTTTCTAAGAATAAAATGTTAATGTTTTTGAGTAGTAGCTTGTACAGAAATGTTTTATGTATGTCTGTGTACATACATGAAATATGATCAAAATACATGCCAAATGTTTAAATTTTGAAAATTTATTATAGTAAAAGACACATTGCCAGGAATCCTCCTCAAGTTACTCCTTGCTTCAAGCACATTTATCCTATTATTCTTGCCTGCCTGCCTGCTTTTTCTTTCTTTCTTTCTTTCTTTCTTTCTTTCTTTCTTTCTTTCTTTCTTTCTTTCTTTCTTTCTTTCATTCTTTTCCCTCCTTCCCTTGGGAGAGGGGGAGCAGGGGGAGAGAGGGGGAGGGAGAGGGAGGGAGAGAGAGAGACTGACTTGTAAAAGAGAACTTCTGTAACTGCTTCAGAAAGTAGCAGGAACAGTGGGGTGTGTTTGAAATGAGGGAGAGTATTTTGAGGGGGATTAATGGCAATGTGTCGTTTACTATTGTTTTAAAACTTTAAATATTTATTAACATACTTCATACACATGTGCCTTCTCCAGGATTGGGACTAGTATTTAGAAGTATTATATGAAATTTACAGCTCTTAAGAACCTATAGAAGAATAATGGTGAACCTTTTAGAACTTTCAGTGATATACCGCGCTGCAGCATGTTCATGACCACTGCTGTAGGAGCTGGGTGTGGTGGTGCACACCTGTAATCCCAGTTATTCAGGAGGCTGAGGCAGATGGATCTCAAGTCTAAGTCCAGCCTGGGTGACTAAGTGAGACCCTGTCTCAAAGTAAAACAAACCGGGGATGTAGCTCAGTGGTAGTGTGCTTACTTAGCACACAGGAAGTCCAGGATTCAGTCTCCAGTGCTGCAAAAGACAAAGAACCCATAGGGAACATTTTAATAACTTTTATGCCCTTCTGTCAAATATCTAGGAAAAAAACTTTAATGAGGCCTATGTTTATCACATGCACAAAAGTAAATGATGGATTTTGACTGATTGGAGTACTGTCCTTGTTAAGCAGTAATTTTTTTAATAAATTACCACTTCCGCTATTGTTTTGGACAATTTAGTTAGACTGTAAGTTCCTTAAAGGGCAGTCAAGGGTAGGGATCTTACACTTTTTTGTATCTTTCATATGTAACCTACTGTTTTATATCATAGTGCCTCAGTAGTAAACATAGCTGATAATAAAATGCCTATTTTTCTGGCTTTTGGGGAGTTTTGTTTGTTGTATAATAGAGTGACTTTTTAAATTTAATTTGTTTTCTCTTTACAGCCCCATTGACAAACCTTCAGATCCTCTCAGTATAGGGAATGGTGATAATTCCCAGCAGGTAAGATTTAAGTAAAATATCACTTTATCAGAGGTAGCCTGAAAACAAGTTATTCTATGCAAGTAAACTTTCTCCATAATGAGTACTTTAAATACTGACACAATTTAAAACACCTCTGACAGACAGGTTTGTTAAATGCATTATTATTGGGCTTCATCTGCACAAATATGTAGACTATAGTCTAACCTTTTCTTGATGACTCAGAATTATCATCAGGACCATGCATTCTCGTGCTGTAACGGAGCACATTAATATCTTACAGTGGCTGCGGTCACTGATCTTACGATTCTACCCAAATGGTCCCAAGCCTGTGTGCCTTATGTGTTCTTGCTTTTAAGAGTTGCTTTCCCTCAATATATTCTCCCTATCTTTTACTGTCAACTGCAGTTTGGACGCGGTGTACTTATTCTTAATAGTGATCCTTGTTTCTTTCCCCGAATGAGCTATTCGAACTTGCACCCCGTGTGAGGCTAAGTAAGGGAAGGACTGACAGCATGCATTGTGTCACCTTATTGCTTAGGCAGCCTTTTTTCTGCTAGCTTTTCACTAACTTGAGTTTCTGTACATCTTCTTACATTGGTAAAATAAAGTAGTTTTAGTCTCTTCCATAAAGAATATCCAGTTTCCCACAGTATAGGTGAAAAAAAAATCTAAAATACAGTGTTTCATCTTAAGTTCTTAGGCAAAAGTGTGTATTCTTAAATAAGTATAATGAATTTAATGTGGTATCTGTCACGTTTGCTTCTACTGCATTTTGATATCCCATCATACATTTCAAAAAAATACACGAGCTCTTCTTTAACAGTCAGAAATTTTACATCATTCTTCTTAAACTCACTTTCTGGTTGCCATTACGGAGTTTTATCTTGATGTGAGATAGCTTTTGTTGGAAAAACATACTCTCAAGTAAGAATAGACATTTTAAATAAGAATGTTCTTGATTTAAATGCCAGGTTTTCTTCTGAATTTTTATTAATATTAAGTTGATCAAAGCAACATATAAGTAGACTTTCATAAAAAGTAATCATTAAACATAAATACTGTAGTTATGAGATGAATTGGGCCACTTGAAAATTAGTTTTCATGTATCCTTAGGTGAATATCTCTTATTAGTAAAATGGAGCAAGTTTTAGTAACGATTCTTTTGTGGTTTTCATTTTTTCCAAGACATAAGTGCTGAGAAATCTTGTTTCTATGAATAAGTAGATGGAAGGAGAAAAAGTATTCTATCACTGTTCTTCAAATCTTTGAATTACTTCTGAATTAGACACCTAGGAATTATGTAAAGATTTATCATGATAATGATTTTTGATTATCTGTCCAGGAACAACTCAAGTAGATCTTCTGTCAGTTTTGTTAACTAAAATATTGGGAATCATCTAGTTTATAGAGAGATTTAGTCATTAGAGTCTGTTGTGCTATTCTTACCAGTTGAAACATTTCTAGTAATTTATCTTTGGTCCCTGGAAAGTTTGCACCTAAGCAAAGATACTATAATGAAATCTCAGAGAATAAGATATATTACTGTGCTTATGAAGTAAGAGGAGTTTAAGAAAAATGAAGTAAGAGGAGTAAAATTACAAAAAGCGAGAAAATTGATTTTGTGTTTTCAGTTGTTAGTTTCTTTAAAAGAGTACCAGTATAAGTTAACAGTTTGATTTTTCTGAAACTCTTGCTTTTATTAAAAAGTTTCCAAGTTCCCTAGTTTGAAGACCACTATCCTGATATGTAGTTGCAGATCTTTTTCATTATTACTTATTAAAATGTATTGGTTATTTTCTTATGTATTGATTATTTTCTTTTTCTTTTTTATTTAGATACCTAACAGTGATACACCTTCACCACCACCTGGTTTATCAAAATCCAATCCAGTCATCCCCATCAGTTCATCCAATCACAGTGCACGGTCCCCTTTTGAAGGGGCAGTAACAGAGTCACAGTCATTATTCTCAGACAATTTTCGCCATCCCAACCCTATCCCAAGCGGGCTTCCTCCTTTTCCCAGCTCCCCACAGACATCCAGTGACTGGCCAACAGCACCAGAACCGCAGAGCCTCTTCACATCAGGTATGTAGCAATCCCTGGTTAGTAATTTTACTGTTGATATACTGTTAATAGACTAACTGTGATACCCTTTTGTGGGTGCATATTTATCCCTTTCCTCTTGTACTCCCTATTTATAAAAATGTAAACATTTAAGCTATATGAAATTAAATGGTAAATTGTTGAAGGATCTAAAACAAAGATTGCTCCAGAAATTGAAGATTAAGTCATTTTCTCAGTATCATATCAAAAAGCTTATTCCTCTGGGAATTAGTGAGGAATTAGCTTTTTAGTCCAGTTTGTATTTGTGTAGATAAAATTTTCTCCACAACTGATAAAGAGATAAGAAGTTGCTTGGTAGTAAAAGTTGTTGCATTTTTTAGCTATTTCCATTTGTATTCATTTTAAATTCTCTTAATTGATGTGAAAGGTTTAAATTAACATTCACTGCAGCACTTCTGAAGCAGATAATTAAAAATACTACCAAATTTTTTTCATTGAATTATTTTTTCTTAGTATATGAGGCACTGTCAAATTTATTTGTAATTGTATTTAAATGACTGGCTGGTTTTGATTGTGAATAGCTGACTATAATTTGGATCAAGGATTTTTTTCCTTTTGATTAGCAAAACCATCTAAATTCATCAGTTTTTGAAGTTAGGAATTTAAGTGAAAGTACTGTTAGGAGTACGTGGTGTTCCTTGTAATTAGTGAACTTTCTGTGCTAAAAAGTCATGAAGATTTTGCATATACTTGCAGTCTTAGTTTCTTTCTTCTTGTTGCTGAGACAAAGCACCCAACACCCAGAGTTAAAGGGGGAAGGATTTATTTAGCTCACAGTTCATAGAGGTTTTTCACCCATAATTAGCTGGTTCCAAGGCAGGGTGGCATGGCGGACAAGCATTGCAGAGGAGAAACAGTTCGTGTAGGCAGAAAGTAGCAAAGCAATAAGGGAGCAACCACAGCTCTTTCTATCCATCTTATCCAGGCTGTGTAGGGCGGGTAGCACTCACATCCTTAATCCTAGTGCCCTTGACCCTAGCATCGCACCATGAATGAATTCCAGTGTTACACACTCTAGATCTAGCCACCTCTGAAAAAGTCCCACCTATGACTGCATGAGGCTTTGAGGGGACATCTAGACACAAACCATAACATTCCATCTCTGGGCTCCCAAAGACACATAAACATCTGTTTATGCAAAAGACATTTAGTCCATCTCCAGTAATTGCCAAAGTCCTGCCAATTTCAGCATTGCTGAAAAATCCAAGTCCAAATTCTCCTGAGATATAAGGCAAACTTTTAGCTGCAAGCCCCTGTACAAATGAAGAGAAAGTTAAACACTTCCAAAATTCAATGGCACAAAATAGACATTTCCATTCCAAAAGTTACACACAGGCACTGGAGCAAGGAATGAGAGCAAAGCAAGACCAGAATTCAGCAGGGCAAACATTAAGGCCTGTATTTCCATGTGCAGCATCCGAGGCAATCTGTGGCAAGATGTAAACTCTAAAGGAGTTGGGTGGCTCCATTCCTATAGCACTTCTGTGCTTGTAGCTCCCATGGTTTCTTTCTTTGGCTGGCTTTGCTCACTCCTTGCAGCTTTCCTTGGATGATCTGTGTTCCTGGCTTCTCCAGACTTTTGGGGTTGCCACTGCATCTTTGGCTTCATATTCAGCTTCACACACTGCCCTCTCAGGGTTACACTGCCTGGCCACTCAGGCCTTCTTTTGAAATCTGGGTGGAAGCTTTCCAAACTCCATAACTCCTGCAGTCTACATATGCCTAAAGTCTTCACCACGT
The DNA here is from genome assembly GCF_000276665.1 of Chinchilla lanigera. Taxonomy (NCBI): domain Eukaryota; kingdom Metazoa; phylum Chordata; class Mammalia; order Rodentia; family Chinchillidae; genus Chinchilla; species Chinchilla lanigera. The sequence goes on from NW_004955494.1 coordinate 7,275,505, forward strand.
GGATGATATCAAGGTCTGCTGCCAGGAGGAGCAGTAGCCAGGCTTCCTTCTCTCTTGGTTGTAGGGATCTAGTGCCTATGAACCAAATCCTGAGGAACAGCTTCCCTACCCCACAGCCATTCTGGAACATGGTACCCCGGGGCTCTCTTCAAAGCAAAGTCTTTCACTTTTGCAATTTTGAGGCTGCAAAGGGTAGGACCCTGCTGCTGCTTGTGATACCTTTGGGCCATCTTTTCTCTTCTCCTGTTCCTTCTCAGCAATCAAGATCTCTGCTCTATCTTTGCCGTCCATAGCTTTACCAGCACTTCCTTTCTGGCCAGACTCAAAATATTTTATAACATGCTGCTGGGTTCTTGATTCTCAACATAAATCTGGCTAAAAAACATTAGACTGCCTTGAAACTTATTCTGCCAGATTAATTAGTCCACTGCCCTTATTCTCAGTCTCAGGCAATCTCTCAACACAAGCAAAATGCAGACAAACTTTCTGCCAAGGCGTTACACACATTGTCTGGAGTCCAACAGCCAATGCAGTCCTTCTTTCCAGCAGAAACTTCCTGTGCCTGTTCTTTACCAGCTTTGTGGCCTTCTGAGCTCTGATCAAACTCTCCCATATAGTACAGCCTAAGAATCTATTTTTTTAGTTAGCATCTCTGAACCTTTCCTAACTCTTCCCCTTCCCACAAGCCAGTTCCAAAGGCTCCTAAACCACATGGCCAGGTACAGTCACAGCAATGGCTTCACTTCTGTGGTACTAGATTATATCTGATTTTCTTATTGGTGAGAGAAAATACCCACCACCCAAAGTTAAAAGAGGAAATTTTGTTTATCTCATATTTTATAGAAGTTTTAGTTTGTAGTCAACTGGTTCCAAGGCAGAGTGTTACAGCAGAGGAACCTTGCAGGGAAGGAAAAGTTCATAGTAGGCAGAAGGTAGCAGAACAACAAGGGGTGACTACAGCTCTTTCTGTTCCTTATATTTCATCCAGGCCACTTAGGGCAGGTAGCACTCACACCCTTAATCCTAGCTCCCTTAGTCCTAGCATTGTACCATGAATCAATCCCTGCATCACACACTCTAGATCCAGCCACCTCTGAAAAAGCCCTACCTGTGACTGCATGAAGCTTTGGGGGGACATCTTGATACAAGCCATAACACTTGCTTTTATCTTATTATGTGACATGCTTAAGTTGCACTAGTGTGGATCCTAATTAAGTGTGAAAGTGAACTCTATATTTTATATTCATCACTATTTCTCTTCCCAACAGAAACTATCCCAGTGTCATCCTCTACAGACTGGCAAGCAGCGTTTGGCTTTGGTTCTTCTAAACAACCAGAGGATGACTTGGGTTTTGATCCCTTTGATGTTACTAGAAAAGCCTTAGCAGACCTGATTGAGAAGGAACTGTCTGTCCAAGACCAACCTTCCCTTTCGCCCACATCTCTTCAGAACTCCTCTTCACACACTACAACCGCCAAAGGCCCAGGCTCTGGATTCCTGCATCCTGCTGCACCTACAAATGCCAACTCTCTCAATAGTACCTTTTCAGTCTTGCCACAGAGGTTCCCTCAGTTTCAGCAGCACCGAGCGGTTTATAATTCGTTCAGTTTTCCAGGCCAGGCAGCCCGCTATCCTTGGATGGCCTTTCCACGCAATAGCGTCATGCACTTGAACCACACAGCAAACCCCACCTCAAATAGTCATTTCTTGGACTTGAATCTCCCGCCACAGCACAGCACAGGTCTGGGAGGGATCCCTATAGCAGGTAGGTTCGGTTAAAGCCTTTTGAGAACTCTTGAGTAACTCATGCCTTCAGGGTATTGTGGGTGGGGATGTTGGGTAGCAAAATACTTAGTAGGCTTAGAAATTTCTATGAGAAAACATTAAAGTCTTTATCATAATCTAAAAAATTTTTAATGAGGTGGATGCCTTGTAATATTGAGCTTTATAAGGATGGTGGAGTATTATACCTATTTATTGTTTGAAAGCATTTTACTTAATAGGATAGTTGTAAGAAGAAGAAGAAGAAAATGACCTCTGAAATTATGGTGCTATAAAGTCCAACACCAAAGTAAAAATTCTGATTTTACATTCTAAAAATAAAGAGGTTAAAAATTTTTAAATAATGAGAGCATGAGGGATAAAGCCACTCTTAACTGCTTATAGCAATTACTTATTTTGACTGATAAACACACACACATCAAAATTGTGCTATATATTAATAGAGTACTTAATATTTGAGAACTGATCATTAATGTCGTGTAAGCATATCAGATATTACAGACATACTTCTGTGAAAAAGAATTGTTCAAAGAAAGATATTTACCCTTTTAATCTGTCACGTTTTTATTTCTGGGGGAAAATGTTAGGTATATATAAGATAATACAAGTTTTATGCCAGAATACTTCTGGTTTTGTACTGCCACCCTTGAAGGTTTCAGAACTTTGGGGTTTTAAGATCCTATATAACATTTTTTAGATAAACTGTCTTCTAGGGAGTCACTCTTGTTAATGTGTTGTTGTTTCAATTTGGGCTCTAGAGATGATGTGAAAGAGTTTGTTTCTCTCCTAATTCAAGTGGAATAGTCCCTTATTCTGTTACGTAACTTACATACTCTTTTTATGTCTTGCCATGGCCTTTAAGGTATTACATGGCACAATGGTGTCAGTTGTATACTTTTACCAGAAAGGTATTCATTTTCTAGTTTTTCGCAGTGTTGAGAGATGAATGTATAGATATCCATCAAGGTAGTTTGGTTGTGTTCCCTTGAAATCAAAAAGTTCTGTTCTGTGGACAAGTAGCTGGGTCTTAGTTTGTGGCTGTGTGTATAGTGAAGTTAACAGTTGACACCGTGAGGTTAGTTCACATAAGTTTGAGAGCACCTAAATAGTGATTTGCACATTGATGAGGTTCATGATATTTGTTCATTTAATTATGGTAGGTAGTAGATAATCCAGAGCAGCAATTTTTGGTCTTTTCCTTCTGTGAGGTACCCACTTGTGAAACACTTCAGTATTTAGTATCTATATACAGCTTTTCTTCCATTCAAGATAGCGTATAAGAATATAATTTTGTTTTGCTTTGCTTTTCTCATAATCATTTTTAAAAGTAGCATTTTAATTACTAGTTAATCTTTACCTGGTTACAATAATATAAAATTTAAATTCCCCTAAATACTCTAAACAGTAAAAATAAAAGTATGAAACCAATTACAGCATTATAACAGCTCCTGTTTGTCCAACAGTGAACTAGCCCGTGTAGAAATACAAAAGAAGTATAAAACTTGGCTACTATTTCCAGGCAGAGGGTACTTGAAGAGATAAGATTCAAATCATGTGCGAAGGTGGTAACTGTGTGGTAGTGGAATCTGAGACATCAGTGTAGCCTGTAATTGTTGGGGAGGCTTCATTGAAGAAGTAGAAATTGATCTTTTAAGGTGGTGTCGAGGGTTTGTGTCAGCAGCAGGGAAAGAGCCAGGTAGGTCTTTTATGTTGTTGGAAATGTCTGGAGGCAGGCTAAGGCAAGCATTAGTGTCATCACCTTAAGACTCAATCATACTGCCTTCTGCAACAAGAGATGCTGCTTAAATTGTAGAGAGATGTTGGAGGAGAAGATGAGGCATCTGCTGGTGAGGCAGAACAGCACGGGCTTAATGCGAGACTCTGCTTCTCAGCTGTCTTCACTTTGTTCTTCTGTTTGACTTGTTACTTGGCCATATTTGATAAATTATGCGTTCTTCCAAATTCTTAGTCATCATGTTGTCCATTAGCACTGAAGAGCAGTTTTAACCCAAAAGTTGCAAGTAAGTAGGTATTTTGGAAATGCCACACTGGTAATGAATGAAAAGTCACTGATTAGTGAGTGTAGTTGTTCTGTTTAGTTATTTGAAATGTTTATCTAAAATATGTTTTTTGGTTTTTGGGGGTACTGGAAAGTTGAACTCAGGACCTCACACTTGCCAGGTAGGCACTGTGCTGCTGAGCTGTATCCCCGGCCCTTGTTACTTTTTAAATGTAGCTTTATAGTTCTGTCCTTGCAAGGTTTTTTTGTTTTTGTTAACTTTTACCATATACCCAACTATAGAGCATTAAGAACTTTTTTTTCAGATGTGCTAAAAATTAAGTCACCTACTTTAGGTTCTGAATCAGGGTTGTTTGACGTTGGGTGGGGGAGTTTGTTATTTCAGATTTTCAATTTTGAATTATGCATATTTGCTTGGTACTTAAATGGTGACTTTTTGTTAAGCTTACTGTTAGATTATTTTTAAGGCTTTTGATGGCTAGGGAAATTTCAGTTTTAATATGCCAGAATATTTAAAATCACCAGAATTCTATCATATGTTTAAATAATTGACAGGTACCTCAAGAAACTATGTCAGCAGTCCTTAGAATAGTTTTATAATTGTAGCCAGATGATTTAGAATTTTCAGTAATTATTAGAAATGACAGAGAGAAAAATCTGGAAAACTATATACAACTTAATTGCATTTAATCTGAAGGAGTTTAATAACTGGGGGAATACCTGCCTTTTCTGTCTCTAGTTGTAACTCAGTAGTACTTGAGTTGAACTATTGAAAGGGAATCAACTTCGTATTCTCCACTGATTATCATGGTACCTTACACAGGGCAGCTATTGACTAAACACTTCAGTAATGGAGACTACGTATTGTTTCAATGGAACCTGCTACTTTAACATTTACCTAACTATTCTAAACTAATTCTATACTGGGAATAGCATATATAGAGAACTACAGAAGTCAAATCAAAGGTGGCAGCCACCTATATATCACACAGATATCATGTCTTTTTATTACCTATTTATATTGACATTTTGTTTTGATTTGTTTAGTTAATTATTAAAAACAGATATCTGAAATCTATCATGGGAAGAACAGTTGCCAGAGGTTTGACAGAAATTGGGCTCCTGTTTCCTTTGTGTAATTGAAAACATGTTTGTGTTTAAAAATAATTATTTTCTTAATTAAGTGAAAGCTCTTTAGCAGCATTTTCTGGGCTGCACGTCTGGTTTGCTTTTAGAAAGATTTTTGAAATAAATAATATTGGGACAAAACTTTGATTAGTGGCCAGTTGTAAATCCAAATAATTTGTTAAGGGCCACACATTCAATTAACAGTACAACTAGCATAAGAACTCAGACCTCAAAATCACTTTTTGCACTACAACACTCATGTTCTCCTTCACAATTGAAGATCACTGGCATGTGCTTTAACTTGGCTTTCTTCCCATTGTAGTTGATTTCTGCTCTCACATACTTGGAAGTCTCTTTTTATCAGTAGGATCTATTCATAAGACGTACCAGCCAAGTTCAGGGATATGGCTATAGTACACACATAAAAACAAAGTAGAGTGTTTATTAATTGGATGAAAATCAGTCTTTGCTTAGCCCTCATTAGTACATGATGTCACCAAGTCAAAAATTTGCTTTACACAACCTCATTGCTTTATATTTCGAGTTTATAGGAACTTTGCTGGTTTTCTGAAAAACTATGAAATAACCTGTTTGTTGATTGAAAGACTCCTTTTCTGCACTGTGTCAGTTAAGCTATCTTTCCAAATGTAATTTTGCAGATTTTTTAAAGAACTCTTTGCCAAAATGTTTTTATTCCATAATGCTAAAAATTGTAAAGGAAACAGTAGTAAGTTTAAGTCTGTAAGCGTTGTTGTTTCAACATATACTTAAAAAATACTTGAAATTGTTCAGGCTTAGGATTTTTTCCATGTTTTTATTAATTTGCATTACTTATAAAACGAAATTTTTCTTAAAGTTTCTTTGTTTCTTTATTATTTTCCAAGTGACTTAATTAAATTTTGAGTCACATGGGAAATAGTTCACTTGTGGTAAAATAATACTCAATTATATTAGGAGAACTGAGTTCATTCATATATAGGTCTCTGACCTAGAAGTAGTCATCTTGCTTTCAGTCAATTGGATCATTGTTGTTAGTGTTTTATTATTTTCTAGTTACTTCACAAGTAAGCATGAAATTTTCAGATGTTATATGTTAACATACTAAGTTAATATTTATATATAATTTCATTTTTCCTAGTGTATAACCTATACTTTTAAGACATGTATTTATTTTTCTCTTTTAAAAATCAATTTTTCACTCAAATCGCTTTAATTTTTTCACAAAATATTATTTACCATTAGCAGTGTCTATATTTATAAGCGGTCCAATTGGCTTGGAAAAGAATGGCTTTCCTGGTCTTTTTTTTTTTTTTTGTAGTATATTTGTAATCTAAATCTATTATATTTGATCTTATCTCTAACATAGTTTTAACATAATTTTAAAAAAGGGTGTGTTTAGAGTGTAACTACTTTCTACATACTTGATAAGTTTATATGTTAAAATTCGTGTCTTGTTTCACACCCAGATTCCAACCATTAAGCATGTATTTTATATATGTATCAATATTCCAAATATTGAAGTCATTTTTAAAGGGACTGTTAACAAATCTAGTCACCCATAACTAGACCATGACTGACTTTTCCACAGGGGAAGAAGAGGTGAAGGTTTCGACCATGCCACTGTCAGCCTCTTCCCATTCATTACAACAAGGACAGCAGCCTACAAGTCTCCACACTACTGTGGCCTGACAACAGAACTGAGAGGAGAGGATTAGACTCTGGGGTGCTTGCATGGGCAACCGGATTTTGCATGATTCCTTTCTGATTTTGCATTTAATGTATACACCCAAAAGAGCCAATATAAACGTTCCTCATGCCTACAACTAGTGTGTTACCTCATAGTTGCTAAAGTATTTCATTAGGCCTTTAACATAATTTATTAGCATAATTTTGGCATTGTTTCTTATGAGTGATACTATTTTTAACTCATACAAATAAACTTATAGTACTAATTAAGATCCCAGATGAGATTAGATAGAACTGTTCTTGTTTTGGCTCTATTACTGAAAATATACAAAGGTAATAATAGTTCTTTGTTTTCTGATTTGTGAAAAAATGGTAATATCTCCTAAAAATTTTGACAATTAAGAAGATAATGTTTATTGCATTCTTTGAATATTTGAGAAGAAAGAATATATATAAAACAAAATTGGTGTCATTTAATGCTCAAAAGGATGTTATCAGCGCTTGATTTTAGCTGCCTAGATTGATATCCTATATAATGCATTACATGTGTAGAAACTGTTCTGTTTTCTCTCATTTGCACATTTGCACTTTCTTTTTGAATGGTTGTTAATTATGCATAGGTGGTTAAAAGATAATTATTATGGCCTAAATGCAGTATAATCTCTTCTAATGCACTGCCTAGTATACCAGGAAATGCCTCAAAAAACAGGATTTCAACTTCTAGTAAATTTATCAGAAACTTGAACATGGGGTAAACATTGTATGTGAATAGCAGCCATAGTAAAAACATTTTTATGGAACAAACAGTAGTTTGGTGGGATATGTTTGGAAATTTCATTGTTTAATAACTGAAATGTACTGACAAGACTATAAGTATGTGATCATAATGAGACTAAGCAGAAGAAAAGAGATTGAGTGTCCTCTGAAATTAGGCCACGTGAGTTGTAATAGATGACTTTAGTTATGTAGACAATAGTGGAGTACTTTATTAGAACATAATGTAAGATGTTTTTTGATAATACTAAATTTCTTGAAATAGTTTTAAAAATGATAATAAAAGAAAATAAAGTGAAAGCTGATTTAGGAAGCATGAGCATATTCTAAGTGAAGCAGTACCTGGGAAGAAAGGGAAAGCCAGACCTCCTCTTGAGATTTTTAAAAAAACAATTGTGATAAAAAGGTATGCCTTAATTTGTTTAAAAAAAAAGAAAGAAATATTACAAGAGTGTTATGAATACCAAAAAGAACCCTAGATATTTAAAATAATAATAAAAATACCTCATTAGGAGATGATGTTAATGTTATATTAGAATTGGAGTTTGCAAGATAACGTCCCTATAAAATCTAACTACTTTCTGTTAGGTAGCGTGCAACAAGGCTTTATCCCAGGGAATAGTGGGGTAAAATAAAATTTGTCCTCAAATATCATTAGATTTGGTTGACTGAGGCTGCAGAAGCAGCTAATCAGTCACTTAAGTTATATTCTTTAAAATTCAGCATTTGTATCTCTAATTTCCACTTAGAAGTGATTTTAAGACGTTACCAGAAAATCACTGATTTAGAAAATGCCAGTAGATTATAGATTATTAAGCATCAGCCTTTAATTATAGGTTAATTTACTTACAGTTTTCATTTTCTCATTAAAAGGCCCAGGCTTAACTGCTGTCTCCTGGGGGGCTGAGGCCCCTGGGCACTGTTGTAAACTTTGCCTCATTGTAATGATGTACTCCCACTTTCAGTGTAAGCCTTCCATTGCCTGATTCTTCTTACAAAGCCATAGCATCTGGCTAGCTCATTTGGTGTTGACAGGTACACCTGTTAAACAAAGCTTCTTTTCTGATCTTTCTCATTCATAATTTGTGCAGAAAACTGTAAGTTTGCCCAGACTTGGCCATAGTCCTGAGTAGATTTCCCAAGGCAGTATCCTGCCTACTTCTCCTTTCTCCCTACTTCCAGGCATACCCTGGATTAGAGAACTGCTTCTTAGGAAATGAAGTCTCCAAATTCTCCATGTTGACAGAGAATGGCTAAAATGATCTTTTGATTCACTGTGTAATTTCCAAACTTTGTAAGACTTCACCTTTTGGCTCACTTAATATTTCATTTAATATGGTTTTGTAGAAGTCTTCACAGCCATGATTTTACACCAAAGCCCCATTTCATGTAGCAAGTAAGTTGTAACCAAATATTAGTAAAGAATGAGAAATTCTATGAAGTTTCTGGTTGGTTTTTGATAAATTCCTGCATGACTCACCTTTCACAGGGAAATTTTACAGACTTCTGCATACTTAACCTTTAAAAAGTGACTAGTCATTTCCTTAACACGGGAATTTTTAACCTGGAGTCCAGAACTCTTTGAAGGTACATACAACATTGTGGATTTGTGTGCGTGTACATATGTCCATTTTATTTTTCTGGGGGAGAAGATCCATAGTTACTAGATTTGTAAAGGGTTTGGCAACATTTTCCCTACCTCAGGAAAAAATAAAAGGGTCAAGGACTGCTGCCTTGAAATGTTTTTAGTGCCATTATAGGAAACAGATTCCTGGCTGAATGATTTTAGTTACATGATGTCAAGTGCCTCCTTAATGTATTTTTTAAGGATTTCATTAGAAAACATTTTTAATTAATGATCCTTTCCTTCTTGTTCTACTGTTACTTGGTTTTCCACGTGGTATTTTTGTATGTTTTCCCTTTATTTCAACAAAGTATTCATTAAATATCTGAGTATAGTACTTTTTTTGTTTAGTGACCTGAGCTAGATGTTGAGGGCTGCAAGACTGAATAAAATACAGAACTTATCATCAAGGTGAACAATCTAGTGGTAGTTCTTTTTCACTTTTTTAAAAAAAATGAGATCAGTTCTTGATACATATTAATCACAAGAACAGTCATACTAGTCCAGCTCATTTCATTATTCATCTCTCAGTAACTGCTCTTGCATTGGCAACAAGGAATTAAATGTGCTTCACATTTTAAAATATGTGATAATTTGGAGGGAAGTGAGAAAATCTTAATAGGAGAACATATATATATGTGTACACACACACACACACACACATGCACACATACATACTCATGTCTTTCACTCCTAACATTCTAGGAATTAAGTAGAGCCTTCTATATATGTTTCCTTTAAAGAGAACAACTTTAACGCATCTTTTCTGTGCACATTTTTTTTTGTTTTGTTTTTTTTCCAGTACCGGGAATCGAACTCACGACCTTACACTTGCCAGGCAGGCGCTGTGCTGCTGAGCTAAATCCCCAGCCCCTCTGTGCACATTTTTACTGGTGTGGCTCCCATTTGTATAGTATTCCAAACACCTTTCTTCTTCTGTGACACAGGTTCATAGGAAGTACACACACAAAAATGTTGCTACAGGCATTGAAATCCTACGTGAAGACTACTGTGTTATTTATATAGACATAGAAGCTTGGGGACATGTTTTTCTGTGTTGCTAGATAAGAGTTTGAGTTTCTTTATGAAGTTTCCCAAGTCTGCTTAATTAGTTTTAGTAGATGGATATCATATGTTTATAAATACAGTAAGTTTTTCTTTTTAATTATATAATATATGTCTTACAAAACTGGCATAGTCAAATTATCTGGTGTTAGCTATCGTTCTGCTCTTAGCAGTGTGTGGCTCTCTCTGAATTAGTACCTACAGTGTACCTCCCAGAACTAGATAACTGACAGTAGTATCTTTGGGGCTCCACACTTGTAATGTTCAGTGAGCAAATCAGATAGCATACCAGTACGAAAATAAAGGTAGCACTTACAGAAAGAAGGAAGTCATTGTAAGCTGATACAGGGAGAGGCTTCATGAATGAAACTGTGGGACTAAGATGACTTAAAATTAGATGAGAACGGGAAAATCTGTACCTAAAGTGAAAGGGTTGAATCACTGGCTAAAGCCAGCTATTAGTAGGTTCTGAAAGGGTTGGGAGGGCAGGAGCCTAGGGAGATACACTCGGTGGAGGTGCTCTACGTAGGCCTACTGGCAAGCTAGGTATATAATGCCTTGAAAATTAGGAAGAAGAGTTTAGTCTTGATGTGATAGGGAGAGAGAACTATAGGGTTTTGAGAAAGAGGTAACTTAATTGTAGCTTTTTAAAGAGATGTACTTTGGATCACAGGTTTGAATACAGCCTAGGCAACTTACAAAATGCTCAGTGTTAGAGCACCTGGGGGTTCTGTCCCCAATACCATAAAACCAACAGTAAATCCTTGAGAATAAACTTTTCAGTGTATCTGAAGTAAAGTAATTGCTGTGTAAAGATATGAGTCCATTTAGAAATTTTTAGTATGCATATGTGTGGTTTTGTATGTTCCTCCTACTTAACACAAAGCAACAAGTGTGGAAAAGGCAAACACCAAAGGTTTAATTAGAAGGTGAAGAGGACAGGGACATAAAGATATTCAAGGAGACAGTGTTAAAACAGCTCATCAAGAAGAGTATACTAAGACTGTTCCCTGAGAACCAGTGGTGGGAATGATTTGGAAAGAAGTTTAATGCCTAGGTTTGTTGAAGACTGAGAAGAGGTTAGTGTTGTTAAAGGAAGGACCGATAAGGAGACTGTGGACAGTGTGTTGACCTCTTGTTGCGAATGATGGGCCTGTGGGCCGGATGGGGAAGGAACAGAGAAAGGATGATAACACTGAAAGAAGGCAAGCTTTAGTAACCCTGTAGGGCTTCTGCTCTTACCCCCATTGTCCTCCAGTCTCGTTGTGAAATTAGGTCAGTCAAGGAGAATTATAGAAACCATGCTATTGCTAGGGGGACTCCTATAAATTGAGATGATCCAGGGCAAACTTCCTTCCGCAAGGCATGTTGGGAAGACATGGAGGCAGACTGCTGAGGAGGGACTGGGAAAAGTCAAACATGAGATGAGACAGGTGTGAGTAACCCAGTGAGTACAAGGGATTGGTGGAATGTTACTTACGACGTGCAAGACAAGCCAGAGTTAAGTGTGGGGTATGATGAGTCTGGCAGTTGAGGAATCCACATTAGAGGTCAGCTACCTTGTCCCAGTCTCATAAGCAAAGTAAAAAGTTCCACTACCAACCCCCTAGGCTTTCCACTTACAAAGGGAAAGGATCTCTTTGTACAAATATTAGGCTATTCTGCTTCATTTATATGTCAGTTAGGATTAAAAGCAGTATATTGATGAAAGGTTGAGAAAAATTAAGAATTTTACTATAGTAGGTAATAAAAATATTTCTTTGATTTCCCCCCCCAGGAGACTGTACTGTGTGAATAAATAAAACTACAAGTTATTGGACTAATCTGCCCTTAGTCCTTATATTTTGTGTACTTAGGATGTAACCTTCAAGAAAATTTGCTGGAGATACAGTAGAGCACAAATGAAAATACTGTATTTTTTTCTCCTTATCTCATTAATAGCCAGTACTCTAGTTTGGAAGTAACTTTAGTTTCCTGACACTAAATGTTTTAAAATTCACTGTTGTTTCCATGTGTATCCATTGAAATATCAACTGGGACATTTGAAAATGATGATGTTTCAAATTATTAATCATTGCCCAAGAATATTGCATTTGTGAAGCCATTGGTTGTTAAGCCTTTGCTCCTTGGCCTCCTTGCTTGTTGGTGATTTGCTTCCATGAGTATTCTAGACACCATACCTTGTTGGTTATACCATTTTACAGCTACTAAGGTGCTCTTTCTAAAGAATCATTCTTGGCAGTTAAAGACCCACAAAGGAGATCACTAAGAGTTCATTATGTTTTATGGTCTTTTACAGCATCTACCTTGGGTTTGAGTTATACACAAATCTAGTTTACGTCTATGGAGTACACCTAAGTAATTTAAGCCACTTGAGAATTGGTTTGAAGTATCCAAAAGTTAAAAAAACAGCTTGAAACTGTTGACCTTGAGATCCAGTTCATTCCTTCCAGTTTCCCCTTTAACACATTTTCTAAGGTAACTGTTGAATTTCCTGTCTTAGCCCTTTATTCTATAGGTTCCTGGAAACTCTAAGCTGACCCTGGAACATACTGGGCTTACAACAAAGTTTTGATATTCCAGCTCCTGTTTAGTACTCATGCTCACTGTTGTGTTGTTAAAACAGACCTTAAAGCAGCACCCCAAAACCTTTTCCACCCATATAGTTTATAAGGCCTTTAAAATTCCCAGTACTGCTGGGCATGGTGGTTGTACACCCATAATCCCAGCAGTCAGGGAGCTGAGGCAGGAGGATCTCTGAGAGTTCAAGGCTAGACTGAGCCAGGTAGTTCAAGGCCAGCTTGAACTATAATGGGATGCTCTCTCAAAAAAAAACCAAACAATAAGACAACCTACTTTTTTTAATATATAGAGTTAGAATTCACATAAAATAGAATCACGTATTTGAAAACGTCCAGTTCACTGGCCCAAGTACTAACCTTCAATTGTTTCAATTAAGAGTAGAATAAAAAAACCTGTGAATATTTGGGCCTTTTCCTTGCTAGAGCTGTGTGGTAATAACTGCATATAGACTCAATATTTTACTTAGTAATCTGAAAGATAAATGGTAAACGTTAAAATACTCAATTTAAACTTGTAGATCCAACAATATTTATACCTCCCCTCCCGTAAAAACAGCAGAGCTCTAAGCAGGAGACCCTTAGGGGATTGGCTTTGCTGAGTAGATAAAAATGTTTAAACAACACTGAAGAGTTTTGAAGTGGGGTAGTGTGTCTTTGTAATACTTAATGAGCATTATATAAAAAAGGGTTTGCTTAGCCAGAAAAAATTTGCTTAGAACTATAAGACTGATTCTGTTTTTGCATATGTGGGTGAATGTGTTGTGTGTGCTTGTGTGTGGTTGTTTATGTAAAGTAGTTTTCAGTTAAGTCCTCCACTTAGTGAATATAGCAGAGGAAAATGGCTCAGGTCATTTTTTGTGGCTTCTTATGATTTATTCCTGCTGATTTTGATTAATTCATGTTCACAATCAATGCTGTATTTTTATACGGTCCTCAATTTTTTTTTCTTTAAGGCAACTGATTATTTAAATATAGTAGGGTCACCCTGATCATATTTGGTCACCCTGATCATATCTTTTTTTTTTTTCTGAATCAGTACTGTAGTTCATAACTTTTTTTCATCAAATTCCACTCTCCTAAGCATACCCATCCCATGTCACATTTTGGGAAAACCTATGGAGGACATAATTAAGAAAAAATGATTGTATTGATGGAATCATGCCACTCGAGAGCTCTGATAGAGCTTTTTAACTTTTTGACCATCAAATAATTATAGTGATGATAAGGTTGAGAAAGATTGTGGTGTGTCTCTAGTCATATTCTAACCACAATTTATAGAGTTCTCCCAGCTGTCACCACATGAATTTGCTCTTACACATGTAACTCAGTAGAGCAAAGAACTGTTAAGATTCAGGGTGTATCCCTTCTGTAAACATCATTGTGTCTTATATTTTGTTACAATGGTTTTCCCAAGCCAAGGGCTTTCACCTGTGAATCAGTGCAACTAATGAATTGAAGGCTATCCGTGTCCCTGGTCTGGCAGCTGTTATCACAGATCCTGTAAGTTACGTTAAATGTGGCCCAGTGTCTTAGAGTAAATTTAGGAAGGGAAAAAAATTGTAACCTTGTAAGTAAGTACTCTTCATGTAGACTCAATTGCATTATTTCAGTCTCAGAAGTAAGGTAGTAAAACAGAGGTAGAATGTGACTCACCCAGGATTTATCTGTAGTAGCAAAAAGCACTGACTTAATCAACATGCAGTAACCACTAGATTACTGGCATCGCTAGTGTTAAACAAAATTTCTTAAAAATGAATAACTTCTTGGAGTGACAGTACCAAGATGTCTTTTAGTTGCACTAACTTGTCTTTGAGAAAGAGCTACCCTGTGCTACACCATGTAGGATGATATCATATCTGCTGATTGTTTTCCAATCAAGGAAGTTATTTTCAGCACACCGGAACAGGGAAAGCTCCACAAGGACTTAAAGGTGATATTACCATCACCATCTCCAAGAAGAAAGTCAAGAAAGCTGACTCTAGTCAAATTGATAGTCTAGTCCTGTTTTCTGTTACGGCAAGATCGTGTCTTAAGGACTGTACTAGCATTTGTACTCTGTTATCAGCCTTGGAGTAGAACATGGAGCTTTATTGGGATCTTTTGATCCGTATGTTATGTGTTGGCATTCACAAGAAGTCTTACATACTGAAATTATTTTTTCCTTTATTACAGTGATCAGTTCAGTAGCCAACCAGAGGTAAAGGAAGCCCTGAGTTGTGCCCTCATCAGCCAATAAGAAGCTTTCCCATTGGCCTTAAACTGAGTATTGTGCTATATGCCAATTTTCCTTTTTTTTCTATTAAAAGTATTAGTTTGTATTCAGGTTCATGATTATGGCACTTGCCTAGTATGTGCAAAGCTCTTGGTTCCTTCTGCAGCAACATACACTCATGTACACACACACACACACACACACACACACACACACACACACTGTGGTATTATGGGTTGCTGATCTGTATGACCTACTACCCTGTTATCTATTTAGAGTAAGATTTGCTAGGAGGTATGTTTCTGTTTTGGTTCCAAATTGTTCATTAATAAACCTCACTGTAGACTTCTAGTTCCCAGATAGGTTGGTGTAACCCATCATACATTTTGGTCTAGTCTGTCCTACAAGATGAAAACCCTTTAAGACCTTAACTATATGTTAAATTGCAGGTATTGTTTAATTGGAAAGAGATATATCACTGAAATAAGCACAAGTTTATTCTCCAAGTGAGCACAAAGCCCTTTATTTTAAAGCAGCCCCTCAGGTTTTAATTCTTGGTTACCATAAGACTTTTTCTGGTAGCTTGTACTTGTCTATCTATTTTCTTTTTCCTTCTTTGGACAAAGAAGAAATTATTTCTTTTTCCACATAATTTACAACAATTAGCAGGGAGGTCACAGCTGTATCTTAATCTTTTCTGCTAGATCCCAGACAGGCCTGAATTGTTTCTTATCAAGGGAGAGAATTCTCTCAACCATGGTACTTTGTTCACTCCACAATTACTATGGCCACTAGACCTTGTATCTCCTTGGAAACTATTCTACTAGACTTCTAGCTTATTTCCAAATTGGCTTTTGGTTTTTAAGTGATCATATTCTTTATTCCTCTTTCTTTGCTCAGTTTTAAACACAACACATCAAAACAACACATTTAAACAGATAGTTTTAGAGCACTGTACTGTTAAAGCTGAATCAGTAAGCCAGGCATGGTGGTGCAGACCTATAATCCCAATGCTCTGGAGGCTGAAGCAAGAGGATTACTGTGAGTTTGAGGCCAGCCTAGGCTACATAGTTCAAGGCCAGCCTGAACTACATAGCGAGACCTTATCTCCAAAGGAAAAGAAAAAAAAAGCTGCATCAGTGTTCTAACATTGTAATATTTGACATTTTGAATGAATGATTAAAATTCAGTTTTAGAAATAAACATGATTTTAGTAGAATTTTCTGTAGTGAAATGTTAATTCTAGTTCTGTGTAAAGCTCCAGGGTATCTGAGTAAGAGTTACAGTTTCTGACTTACTTATATTTAAAAATGTATTCATCTAATCTTCCTTCCCTCTTTCCTTCCTGCTTTCCTTCTTTTGCAGTAAGATTCAACATTGACTGAGAATTGGTTCTGTCAAGACCATCTCTGGCAATCTGTTCCAAATTCAACTATAATAAATCCTAGCTAAGGATGAACATTTAAATATATATTTTAAATGATTTTAAACGAAGGCCCCTTAGTGGACAGCTGGTGAGCATATAAGTCTTTGAATTCATCAGAATCTTTTAAAATGCTATCCTCACAGGAGTATCATCTTTTGTAGGTCTTGGGAGAATGTGTTGTTAGGCCTGACTCTGTGCATGTGTGCGTGTGTACAGGTGTGCATGCATGTGTACAAAATAATGAGTTTAATGTTTACAACTGTGTAGCGTAAACATGGTTGTAGTCAACACCAGCACACTGTCTGTAACTTTGAAGAGTTTCTCCAGAGTTGAATTGTAACTCCTTTTAAAATTGAGGCATTGTTTGAAAATTGGAAGTGAAAAAGTTTTCATTTACCTTAGTATATGAATAAATAATAAGGATATAGAACAGACGCAACAGTCCTTTATAAAAGTACTTTGTCTTATAGAGCTGTTTTAGGTTCATGGCAGAACTGAACGAGGGACAGCAATTTCCCATGCACTTGTGCCCTGACACATTCGTGGTCTGCTTCGTTGTCTGCATCCCCCCTAGAGTGCTACAGTTGATGCAGCTGGCACATTATCAGGGTTCTGGATATACCTCAGAATCCTTAGATGACACTGGGGTTCTGAAAAGCCTCTGTGCCCTGCCTGTTCATCCCTCCTCCCCACTCTGCCTCTGACAGCTGCGAATCTTTATACTGTCTCCATCATTTCGCTTTTCCTGGGGTCTTATATTTGGGATTGTACGATCTTAGCTTTTTCAGATCACCTCTTTTCACTCAGTAATACTGTTTTCTCCACCCTCCGCCTTAAGTCAAATGTTTCATATAGCTAAATTCCAATAAATTCATGTTTGCTTTGGAAAACATTTACTTTAAAAACTAACCTCAAAATAAGCTTTAACAAGTATCTCTTGGTTTAGGTAACATATACAATGAGAAAGAATTTGTAAAGATGTATGATTGGTTTGTTGTATTGGAATTGTTTATTACCGTGACTATAGCCATACCTGTTTTAGTAAGTTTTAATTTAAAATAATGGGAAAGTTATATTATTTTCTGAAATGTTTTACCAAAACAAATCATTTTAGTGTGTAAAAAAATACTTTCTAAACATAAAGCTCATTGGATTTTGTAATTTTCATTTAAACACTTAAGATAATAACACTGATAGAAGCCATCTTTTTTAAAAAAGGTGACACTGATGTTTTCATTGTTGAAATAAAAGTGGCTGTGTAATCAAAATACTGTAAAAAATGGTTTTGATGTTTTAAATAACTCAGACAGTTTTAAAATCTTTTAATTTGGAAAATTATGACATAATCATCAGCATTGCTG
Source organism: Chinchilla lanigera (assembly GCF_000276665.1). Lineage (NCBI taxonomy): Eukaryota > Metazoa > Chordata > Mammalia > Rodentia > Chinchillidae > Chinchilla > Chinchilla lanigera. Next base: position 7,293,166 of record NW_004955494.1, read on the forward strand.
CAAAGACAGCAAAATACTTTCATCTGAATCCAAGCCTGAAGATAAACTTACACCCCAATAAAAATATTTTATTGGCACTAAAAAGTCAAAAACTATCGTTGACTTTATTTGGAATGTCCAACCTCTACTAACCAAGTAAAGAAACAGAAAACCAAGCTGAACAAGGTGGCTGTTTAGAATCTGTAGAAAACACTGCAGAATAAATATTCACGGAATGTTCATTAAATGGAAAATGATGGTCAAGAGGGTGATGCTGTTTCTGGAGGTCTGCAAGGAATGCTTTTTGTTAACAGACTTCTGAAAAGTATCTGAGTTCACTGCATATGAGTTAAAACTTAGCTCTTAGTTCTGTTGTGTTCAGTGGTAAGATTTCTCCCACAGCCCCCAGTTACATGATTATTCCATTTCTTCTGTGCTTTTCACCTCTGAACCCAGTAACATCAGCTCTTGGCTTTTTGTTATTTTCCCAACTCTTTAAAAATCTTAACTAATAACATTTTTCTTGGCATCCTATTCCTTTTTGTGATATTCACAAATCTATATATAAAAATATTAATAACTTCGAAAAATATACAATTCAGAAAACCTCTGCAAAATACCTGTTTTTCTAGAACTCTGCTGGTGAGCTGTTTTAGGAACATGGTGTTTGGCTAGGTAGGAAGTTCTTAAGTACAATTTGTAATTGTTAAGAATTTTTTCTTATAGATAAACCAAAATCTTCTAATCTTTTCCCATTTGTGCCTCTTGAATATAGTTTGTCAAATATATGAAGGCAGTTACTGCTTGTCTAGTATTAATAAATTCTGGATATACCTCAGACAGCCTCATTTCTTTCAGTCATTCCTTGTGTAACAAGATGGACAGTCATCCCTGTAGTCTAGGTCTCCTTTGTATGTGTTTTGATTTGATAGAACCTTTCTTAAAATATGAAGCTCACACTTGAATACAATCACATGTGATCAGATAGTCTACTTTTTCACTAAAACCATTCTTCATACTAATACTTACTCTTTTTATGTTTATAGAATCCTTTTATAATATCTTGTAAAATGGATATTAATCTCTTATAAATGAGGGAACTCATTTATAAGTGGCTCAAACTGGCTATCATTTGTGATTTGCACAGAGCCATACCATTGCTAATTTATACACTGCATATCTAGCTACATGTTCTTAGGGTCACCTTTTTATAAATTTTGTTAGCCTGTGGTTTTATCAGATAATAGCCTGTTAGATCAAAACCACTAGCCCTTTCTCCATATATACTACTTGTTAGATTTGTTCTGTCTTATAATTTCGTAATGCATTTTTTAAAATCTGAGTTTCTATTTTATGTGATTTGATTTTATGTGGTAAATAAATGTTATTGATGATATTGTGAATGTTTGTAAGAAGAATGTCAGAATTCTAGTTTAAAAACAGATGTAGCTTCCATTATTGATTCTGTTGTCTATAGAATTGGCCTATTTGCATATTTAAGTGAACTTCGTGGGTTTTGTTAAGTATAGTAAAAAGCAGAGTGAGACATTAATGAAGTAGCATCACACAGACTTTTAAGACTGAAGCAGTGTCCCAAGTTCTGTGTAAATTCATCTGAACATGGTTGCCGTCCATGTTATACTTACCATCTTATAGCAAAGGGAAATCATCAGAGAACTTAGCAAAAACTGCTGAATTCAAGATGTATTACACTTCTCACATCCAAAGAATAAATTACTTTCATATGCTTGGATCTTTATGAAAATTCATTTTAGTTCTCATTGATCACTCTATTCCATTCTTTCTTGGATTGATGTGTCAGTGAGATGGGAGAAGAGCCAGCTATGAAGTCTGTAGCTCAGCAGGCAGCAGACGCTGAGAGGAAGTGCACCCCAGGTTGTAGAAGGGGGATATTTCCAACAGAAGACAGTTGTCAATAGAAGCAACCTGTTCAATTTCAAAAAAATTTTAATTTTTTTGTGTGTATTTCAATTTCAGAATGAAAGTTTAATATTTTTGTATATTTCAATTGGAAGTGAGCCAAGGACCTAGCTAAAATACCAAATATTATTTGCAGAGAAATGCCCCCAAACAAAAGTGGATAGAACAGTGGTTGATAGGCTGGGCACACAGCACACACCTGCAATCCCAGTCACTCCAGTGGCTGAGGCAGGAGGATTGCAAGTTTGAGGCAATTTAGCAAGTCTGTGTCTCAAAATATTTATAAAAAGGGCTGGGAACGTGTACCCCAGTTATAGAGCCTGCCTGGTGTGAACAAGGTCTGTGTTTAATTGCCAGTTCCACAAACAAAACAAAAACCCGTGATGAATAAACCTATCATACTCATTTCTAAGGAATCATTTAGCCTCTAGTCTGTGTCAGAGTCCACAAGAACAAATCCTGAGCGGGTAGTTTCTAAAGTGTGCCACTTCCTCTGCTTCTGACAAGACTCTTAACAGTAGTACTGTGGCCTCCTCTGGGAGGGCTAATGCCCTGGGATACAATTCATTTTGCACCTAGAGAGATATGCAGATGCTCTTTAACTGACTTTGCACCTCTCCTCATTCTTCCCTTTGCCTGTTGTTTTGTCTTTCCCTTTGGTAAGAAGATCATGATTTTCTGTATGCAAATGGAAGTAAAAGGAATAGAGGACTATGTTGTCTCTTATCAAGGCTTTTTATTATAGCATCTGGCTGAGCAGGAGCCTTTTAAAATTTTCTCGCACTCACTATTTTTCATGTGACTCAGATTATTATGGATTATGATTTTAATCTAAGGATTATGATACCCTCATATACAGGTAGGTTTGTATACTTGTATCCACATTTTTAAAGCTTTCTTTCAGATCTATTCCCATCAGATTCTTCCTGTAGAAGTACTTTCTTTCAGTTTCTTCTCATTTTCTGATTAGCAATAGTATAGCATAGCTAGAATGATATGTTTTAGGATCTTCTATCGCCTGTGAATCACTATAGCCGTGGGGGACTGCCCAGCCCTTCCTCTGACAATTTTTTAAAAATTATATTCTTTAAGAACCTTGGAACAATAAGCCAGGCATGGTGGTGCACGCCTGTAATCCCAGCACTTGAGAGGCTGAGGCAGGAGGATCATTTCAAGTTCGAGTCTAGCCCAGGCTACAAAGTGAGCTCAAGGGCAGCCTGAACTGCATAACAAGACCCTGTCTCAAAAGAACAACAACAAAAAAACAACTTGAAACAAGTAGGCATGCTGTTGCACACCTGTAATCCCAGCACTGGAGAGCCTGAGGCAGGAGGATCGCCATGAGTTTGAGGCCAGCCTGGGCTACATAAGCAAATTCAAGGCGAGCGTGAATGACATAGTGAGACCCTACCGTGAAGCAAATGCTCAGAGCTGTTCATTAAGGAAATAATAAGTACGTAGTGATGTTCATGTTCTGGTTCTGTTTACTAAGCGGCTGAATTATGAGTGTTGGAGGAAAGAAGTAACACATAAACAAATAGTTACAGTACACTGTGGCAGTTGGAAAAATAGATCCATCACCCAAAAAGTCAAGTCTAATTATTCTTTACTCCTGTAAGTCCGAAAATGATGCTAAATTCTCTTAGCATTTGTATTTTGACTGTAGCCAGCCTGCTCTCTGTTAGAAGACAGATAGATGTCAGTAAGGGATTTTATCAGGTTCATGTTCTTACAGCAGATTTAGACCTCAGGAGCTGTCAGGGTGGCTAATGTCCTCCATGTCTGCAGCTGTGTGTTCTTTGAACGTGCTGGTGATCTGTACCTGATTTGAGGCTGCTGTGGCCGTCCTTGGATCTCTGCATAAGGAGGTGCTCATAGCCAGAGCTCAATTTTGTGCTCACCTCTTATGTTTCTTCGAAGCTGCTTATTTCAGGCTTTATAGCTTTTTTAAATGGGGAGAGAGAAGCCTTCATTTTTGGTCTGTTACATTTTCTGATTCAGATTCCCTCTGATCTGCTTGGGGATGAGTATAAGAATGTGTGTATCATTTTTGTTAAATTTTAAGTTTACTTTTTTTCTCATTTTATATATAGCTTTACACATAGACATCTTTCAGACGTATTTTCTCCCTATTTTTCCCCTTAAATTCTGCTTCCCTAAATTCTTCATGAAACAGTCATCTAAGGGGCTGGGGGTTTAGCTCAGCGGCAAAAGCGCCTGCCTGGCAAGCGCAAGGTCGTGAGTTCGGTTCCCGGTACCGGAAAAAAACCAAAACCAAAAAAAAAAAAAAAAGAAACAGTCATCTAAACATCTTCCTGTTATCACATGATCTGATTTTCCTCCAAAACAGATTTGTAGATTCTTGTAGGAACATTCTAGCACACACAGAAAAGCACATTATGCAAACACATCTGCTTGTATTTTGAAATGTGCCTACTTCCTTTGATGACTGCTGTCTGTACCACCCTCTGTTTTTTATGGAATGCCCTTTCCCCTCTTCTGTTTGGGCTTTTCTCCCTCTGATGCTTCCCTGGTCACTGGTGAGCCTCCATGCAGAGTGCAGAATGGACCATCTCCTTGTTTATGCTCAGGGGACTTTGTTCGCTGTAGCTTAACATTTACTGGCACGTGCTTTAGTTACTTCAGTGCATCTGCCCTCCCCTCCTATGAGTGGTGAGTCCTACCAGGACAAGAACTGGTTTGTAGTCCACTTTGCAAGAACCAGTGCTTTGGAGTTAGGCTGCTTTTGATTACTGACCTTGACATTTTTTTAACTCAATAATCTTGGACAGATATTTTAAACCATCAGAGCCTAGCCTCCTCAGCTGCCTCATTTGTAAATGAAGCTACTACTTAATTTACTGGATTATTAGTTCTAAAGTCAAGTGTATAAAGTGGTGAGTGAATGAATAGAGTTTAGAATAGGAATAGGGTAAACTGTGCACTATAGACCTTGATTACTGTCCTGTACACATAATATCGAAATACTTGCTTTTGCGGCCAGGGATATAGTTCAGCAGAACAGCACCTGCCTGGCAAGCGTGAAGTCTTGAGTTCAATTCCCAGTACCAAAAAAATAAAAATTTTTTTTAAAAGCATTCCATATTTAAACAACATTGATGCATTGGATTTTTTAAACGTATATTCCCTTGTGTCTTGTTATTGCAAAACACTATTAAAAACATCATCTTGGTGTTTTTTTCCCTCGGTTTACAGGCAGAGAAACTTTCTGGGCTTTAAAACGTCTTCCTCATTTCAGAATTTACATCATTTTGAAGAGAGCCATTTGTGCATAGCATTGTAAACAGGTTTTGTTAGGGAAAAGCACTGTTCAGCATTTCTCCAGTCAGACCTTCACGTCTCCAGCTATCTTAAGGAACATAGACTTTCTAAAGCACTGCGCTATAGCCAAATGAGTGTTGGTTGGGCCATAAGCACTGTCATTTAAATGATCTGGGTGAAAGAAAAAAGATAGATTTTGGGAGAGTGAATAAAAATTAATTGAAGAGATCAGTAAAGCATTCTAGTTACGGAGAATGACAGGAAATAGAGCCCAGAAAGCACAAATCATATTTAGCTGATCCAGATTTTTCTATTTATGTCATTTCTACTTCCTTCTAGTGTGAACAAATTTGGACTAGTTTTTCCTATTACTTAGTTAAATTTAAATTCTTAAATTTTTTGACTTATCCTAAATTTTATTTTCAGACCTATGAAACTCTCAAAACGTCTGTTCCCTAGCAAATTTATCTGCTCTGAAGCACTGGTCTGTCTTGCTTTATAATAAGCATAATCCTAGAAATTCTAGTATGAACTCTTACCATTGCACTCGAGTAACAGGATAATGCCCAGAGAAACATTTTCTCGTAAACCTGTTTTGTAATGTCTGTCTGCAAGCATTTATTCGCAGTCATTTTCTCTGCACATTGTAGTTACTAAATTGGAATGATTTTTGTGGTTGTCCTAAAGTATAACAGACACAGATTTTCTTTGAAGTTCTAATATGACAAATTTGCCGGCTCTTCCAAGTTCATCGTAGCATAATTCATATATTTGAGTCACCTGAACTTGCTGTTGAAGTTTGAAGGCATTTGGGCTTTCTCAAATGTATACTGATGGAGACAGGCTCCAACCCCGAAGTGGTGGGAACTAAAAGGAGAAAACAGAGTAGGGTAGCCAAGGAGGCCTCAAGTACAGAAGCTAGGATGGCCGGTTCCTGCTAAAAATGTAAGAAGTAGGAGTCGTCTTTGGTCTTGAACTGTAAGGAGTAAAAGTGAGGACAAGGAAGAAAGAAGCTTTTGGGAAAAAACAAGATCATCTAGATTCAGGCTTTCTGGAGTAGCCATTGGTTATGGTGTAACAACTACAGCACAGCGTGGCCTTTTAGGAATATCAGGAAGTGATCACTGTCATGGAGCAACGTAACACAAAATACAAGGTTTTGGGTCCCAAGTAGTTCAGTCTGCAGTGGAAACCTAAGGATTAGGGCCAGTGTGTGAGTCTGCTGCCTCTACTCAAACATAAAAACTGTAGACTTTGGATTTGTGAATTTAGATGCATCAAGCTAGATTAGTTATTAATAAGGTTCGTGTGTTTAATGTTTAATGAAGAGACCTTGAGGAGGGTACAGGCGAGAATTCTATGAAGGTATAATATCCTGATTTGATGGTCCCAAAATGTGTTAGTGGAAAAAAACATACAGAATAGTGTTTTGTTTCAGGGCTTGTCTGAAGTGTGTTTTATCTCACCATGTTGTCATTATACAGACATCTGCATCTTCACCCTATGAGAAGCAGATCTTATTTTTCAAATGGAATCTTACACTTTACCCTAATACTTAAAATAGGGCAGGGGGATACATTGTCTTAGTGCCCTGCCCTTCAACTTCCTCCATTCTTTCCTGTGAAGATTTTGTGCAAACAGGAAAAACTCACTGGCTGGCGACCAGACCCAGTTTATTGTAAGGAGCAGGTTTGTCTACATTTTGCTGTCTGTAGTTATGCATTTCATAATAATGAACATATTACAGTTAATCCGAAGACCAGAAAGAAACCATCTGACCACTACCTTGTGTGCACTTGCCCAAGCCACTGCTATTTCCTGTTTTATGAAATTCTCCACAGGCAGTGTGTTCTGATGTCAGAACATAATTTAAATGTGTAGTCATTGCTTATGTCTTTGTACTTTCTAGTAGTAGTTGGACTAGTCTGGTGTTACATAGAGATACCAAAGATAGTCTCAGCCTGTTGTGAGATTTTCAGGTTGAAGGGGGCATAGGTAGTAACTAAAACAAGTACTCCGTGAATGCTACTGTGACTGCCCACCAGTATGGTTCCTTCACTGAACAGGGTCATAAAGTGCCTTTATGCTCCTTGCAGTCTTGCAGCACTCAAAAAAGACTCGCTTTGCCTTTTAGCTTCGTAGCTGTAACACATACATTTTATACTGACTTTTTGTTGTTGCTAAAAACTAGGCTTTATAAATTTCCTTAGTGTGTAATAATCAACTTATTAGGGGTTAAGTATTAGGCCACCAGCAAGCTGGCATGATTTAACCATAGTATCCTCTTCAATGAAAAGACTTCCTGAGCCAGGTAAACTACATGCTTACTGATACTTTTTATGCAAGAGAATATGAGAGTATGGTGTATGGTATCTTGAACATACTTTAAGTGGTATGTCTTTGAGTTCTATGCCAAAAATAAAAGTACTGCAAACAACTTCACCTTCCCTCCTACTCTCAAATTGTTCAGAACTGAAAACTAATGTTTTGTTGAACATATATAAGTTAAATGGGCTTTGTTAACACAAAATATTCAAACATCTTACCAATAAACAGTCCTTCTCTAACGTATTATACTGATTATATACTTTAAAAATAAATTTAATATAAAATGTGTTCAGTAGCTTGGTTTTTCATTGTACTTTGCTTGGTCTTTTCAAGTCTTTCTGGAAAGTTTGCTTTTCCATATTTTGTCTTTGTAATGTTTTGGTGAGAAGAAGACTTGTTAATTACATTGACCAGACAGTACCTCTGAGAAAACGATAGATGTTAGCCCTAATTTCCTATGAAGACTGTTCTGTTCAGGGCCAGGTACTGGCAAGTCAGAAATCCCCCATCTTGGCTTCTGGGAAAGTGTACCAATAAGTTCGTTGTTCAGGATTGAACCCATCTGCAAGTTTCTACCCAATGCTTTCTCTGTTGGACTTACTGACTTGCACATATTGAATTCCCAGTGTGAAATCTTTTTTTCTTTTTTTTAAACAAGGTCTTGCGTTGTAGTTCAGACTGTCTTTGAACTCACTATATATCTCAGGTTGGCTTTGAACTCTGAGCAATCCTCCTGCCTTGGCCTCCTGAGTGCTAGAATTATATGCATGTGCCACTGCTTCTGGTTGGCCCAGTGTGAAGTCTTATATAAATAAGAAGCAAAGTTATGTCAGGTTGAGTCAGTGGTACTATTTGAAGGTGAAAGTATATTGAAGTGGAGAGTCACCTTACTTTGTGTCAGTGGTTTTCACTGGGGGACAGCCTCCCCCAATGTCTAAACGTGGTTTTGGTTATCACAGTTGGGGGCTTAGTATTCCTGGTGTATCTAGTGAGTAGAGGTCCACAGTGTTGCTAACCATCCCACAATGCATGAGATAGCTCCCTACAGAGTAATGCAGTGTACAGTGTGTCAGCAGTGATGAACATAGCCAGACTGCTACAGGGCTACGAGAGTAGCTCAGTGGTTGAGCACTAATGTGCCAGGCCTTGAGTTCATCTCCAGCACTGCAGCAACAACAACAAAGAAACTAAAAACCATAAACCCTGAAGTATATATTTCAGGGAAAGTATTACTAGAAGCCGACAGCCAAAAGGACTTTGGGTCAGAGGCAGTGGGAGTAGACAGGTAAAGGAGCAGGTGAGGCTGAACTGAGATGAGCTGTTCTGATGAGGATTTAGCTCTTTCCTTTCTCTGACCCTTTCTTTTTAAAAACTTTTATAGTACATGATGATTACATTCATGGTAGGGAGTTGGTACATATATTCTTGATAAGATTTTTTTCCTGGCTGCAAAGTGCAATCTGTTCTTTTCGGCACAGTGTTTTACTGTCCTGCAATCATGGCGGTGGTCATATCTGCAATGCTTCTTGTTTCTTTCTTGTCTCCTTTTCATTGTGGTTCTCAGAGGCACCTAGGTTTTCCCTTAAGTATTTGATCTGTTTTTTAAAAATTAAGTAAATCAAGAGAGAGGTGTTGGTATCGTTTTTTAAAAATACAACTCTCAGTGTCTGAGTTCAAGTTGTCAAAGGTGAATTCTGTGAACTTGGGCAGATTATTATTGAGTCTTTTCCTTTATCTTTTTTTTTTTTTTTTTTTTTTTTTTTTTTTTTTTTGAGACAGTGTCTCCTTCTGTAATTCAGGCTGACTTTGAACTTACTATATAGCCCAAGCTAGCCTTAAACTAATGGCAGTCCCCCTGCCTCAGCCTCCAAGTGCTAGGATTACAGGCATGTGCCGCCACACCCAGCTCCTTTATCTATTAAATGCAGATTTTTACTCCTCTTCTGCCTACCTCACAGGGTTTTTGTGAGAGTCAAATGGAATAATTAACTCTGAGTTCCTTATAAGTGAAACAACACAAGGCAAATGTAAAATAATCTGTACCTATAAGGAGGATAAGGTTTTTAATAAATAGCATTGATTAGGAAAAGCAAGTGGGTTTGAGGGATTGGTTTTCCCTTCTGTTTTCTTGTTTGTGCGGTGTACTTTCCTTCATCTTAGTCAAATTCAGAGATGACGTTCCTTTAGTTTAGTTTTTTGTCCTTTTATAAATAAGATTCATAGAGTGAAATCTTTCACTTGATGAAACCTAATATTATTTGGTAAAGATCAGTGAGTGATGCAAAGCAAAATTATAAAAAGAAAATTCTGAATTCCCGAATGATATAGACTCAGCCAGAGAGAACATCATCATCACCATGGTTGTCCTCAGTGTGGATTGTCAACCAGTTCTGTAGAACCAGAAAGATTTTTCTGTGCCTCCCTGCCCCACCAAAAAACCCACAAAAACTAGTTGATAATTTGATTCATGCTCCTATGTCCAATAAAGCAGTTACTCTTAGTAGCTGTTAGACTTTACCTAGCCCCCAGGCCAGCTAGGTATACTGTATACTGTGTGGATCAAGTTAGCGTAGTCACAATTTATAAAATGTTTTTGCTTTGATAGTGTCTTACATGTGGCACTATTCATAAGTAGACCATGAACGCTGTAGGACTGCAAGGCTCAGATGTTGAATAACTGTAGAACTGTTAGAGTAGAGTAGGCTGGTAGAAATTACTCCATCCAAAAGGTGTCCTAGCTCCTCCCTCCTTGGTCCTTGTGATTAATGGGAAAATACTCTTTTCAAAGTCAAGGCTGCCTCATTGCTTTCTCTTCTGAGAAACATTACCAGTTTTACAGTCAAGAGAACTAATTTTTCTTTCATCTATTTTATGTTTATTCTTCATAAAGTAATTTCCCGTCCATATAATGGGTTCAGGAATAAATTCCTATAATTTTACAGACTTGCGTTTTTATAGTGTACCCTATCTCCGCTGACTAAATGCCTCCCTAAAACTTCATAACGTAGCTGGAACTAGATTGTGCTCTGGAACATTGAGTCTTTAAACCGGATTATCGATTTGTACACACATAGCGGTGAGGAGGCTAGAAAGACAAGAGGCTCCCTCTCCTGATCCTGGAGCAAATTACCCCTCCCTTCTTCCAAGGACTTTGAGCTCACAGGCAAAAATCCTACTCAGGGTATCTTGCTACGACAACCCATTTTAAGTGCTCAATAAAGAGTAAGCCTTTTCCCACGTGACCACTAAAGAACAACATATGTTTCTAACATCAGCTTTTTTTTTTTTTTTTATCTTTCATTTTTTTGTTGGTAAATCTCCCAGACAACAGCAGTTCTGTAGAGAGTTTAAATATGAAGGAATGGCAGGACGGGCTAAGGGCACTTCTACCCAACATTAACATCAGCTTTGGTGGACTGCCCAATTCTTCCTCCCCCTCCAACGCCAACCACAGTGCACCACCGTCCAACACTGCCACCACCGACAGCGTGAGTTGGGACAGCCCTGGCAGCTGGACAGACCCAGCGATCATCACAGGTAACTTTCTCACTCCCTTCAGCTCCAGTCATGGCCATCAGTTTGGTTTTTAGCACAGACTCAATCAAAACAGAGGTCTCTTCACCATCAGTTCCTTTGCACAAAGCCACAAGTGAGGGGTGGCCTGCATCCTTCTTGGGGTCTCGGTGAACCTGTCAGCCTCGCGTCCTGAGGCATCGGGTGCCTTGCTTGCTCCTTTTGGTCAACATAAGTGCTGATGTCTGGCAGCATGAGTGTATTTTGTAGGCCTCAAAGTACAAAAGCATCTGACTGAGCCGTTCTAGGAACATACTCCACTTTTTTATAAAGCTCTCTATTATAAGGTTGTCTCATTAGGTGTCCCTGTTAGACAAAGGCAAGCACAATGGGAAGATACTGTCACTCCGTTCTGGGAAGTTATTTTCTTGCCTTCTGCCTCTGTGACAGTGGGAATAAGTCTCTTGTAGTGAAGAGGAGGCATGGGTTTGTGTGACAGTAAATCTCGGTCCTTGCTGGGGGTGGGGGTAGATAAAAGATAAATAAGATTTAAAAGGTGTTTTCTAGAAGAAATTTAAAATTATAATTTCTGCATTTCTTGGATAAATTAATCACTTCTGTCTTTTACATTTGTTTGACAAATGCCTTTACTCTTTCTGTACGGACTTACCGTTTTCCTTCTCATTCTCTGTTCCCTGTGCAGGTATTCCAGCCTCTTCAGGAAACAGTTTAGACTCTCTTCAAGACGACAATCCTCCACACTGGCTAAAATCCCTGCAGGCCCTCACAGAGATGGACGGCCCCAGCGCTGCCCCGTCACAGACCCACCACAGCGCCCCCTTCAGCACACAGATCCCTCTGCACAGAGCCAGCTGGAATCCCTACCCTCCTCCCTCAAATCCTTCCAGCTTCCACTCCCCACCCCCAGGCTTTCAGACAGCCTTCAGACCCCCCAGCAAAACCCCCACAGATCTTCTACAGAGCTCCACACTGGACCGCCACTAGGCAAGAGGAGAAACCAATAGAAAATGCAGGATTTGTCCCACCCTGTTTTCTCCTTCTCAGCCCACCTACAGCTCCCTTCTCATCTCTTACGTTCTGAAGAATCCAGTTCCTGATCATTTTTTTTTCTCCCTGCCCCCAGATGCAATGCGATCACAGGGTCATTACCATCTTTTTTTTTAATTGTAAAAGTTTCTTTTGATCTAGCATTTGAGTGACAATGTTGAATGTTTCTTAAAAATGCCTTTTTTTAAAAGGAGAGGGAAAAAGAAATCAAAGGGCAGTCTCCATACTTAGAAAATTACTGTTTGTCTGTTGCGCATAATAATGACATAATCTGCTTAGCAGAAAATGATGATTAATCTATAGGAAAGGTCAAGTAAATGCATTATCAACTGCAGAAGTTTGAAAACCAGGTTAACTTAAATGAGATTGCTAAATGCATGGGGGAAGGCAGTGGTCCTCACGTCCATCTTGTATTCAGCTTATCATTATTGCAGGAAAAATGCTTTTAATTTAATTTTTTTAATTTTGTCAAGTTGATGGGAAGGACTTGAGTGTGTGAGTAAGCAAAAGAATTGATCAGAAGTTGATGGAAAGATAAATTGATCTGTAGTAGTAACTGGCTTATTGCTAAGGAGTTTATAAGGAGGGGAGAAGTGATTTTTTTTTAAAGGAGAAAAATTTTGGCTTTAGATTTAAAGTAAACTCAAATGTTTTAAAGAAAAAAGTACTCACAGATTTAATACCTATACGTAATGTAAGAGCTGAGATGTAAGTGATTTCTTCAGTCTTTCTCCTCTGTCAGAATCTTTTTTTTCTTTGACCTTAAATCCACCTGACGAGGGCACTCTGAGATAGCACTGCTCTGGGGCCATCTGATTACCAACAAGAGCAATTCTCTGACCTCCTTGCCTGCAGCTTTTACTTAACCCTGTAGTTTCTGGACGTTTGTGCAGTATTGAAGACAGGAGAAAAGAAAACAGAAACCTGGTATAACCTGACGCTAAAACTAAAAACAAGGAAATGTACCTCTTTCTTCAGAATTAAAACTAAAACCTTAAATAAAACAGAAAACTTGATGATGACCCCCTGGGTGGTTCTTGCTTTTGTTTTTCTAGCCTATTGAGTGCCAGCTGGAAACATTTTGAGACCAGTGCCATCTCATTTTTCCATTTGGCTTCACATCTTCGGCCACAGGGAGGATGGTTTAGAAGGTGAAATTAGGAAAACAAAACAAGATCATTTGCTGTCAGTCACTGCTGTCTTGTCCTCACGCACTTCTCCCAGCCTCAGTTATCTGCTGCTGGCGTTGCCAGTGGAGAAGCTGCATGCGCAGCACTGGATGGGTGACTGACGTGATGCTGGTTCTGCTAAGGAGACCTGGCACGAGGGCCAGCCGGTGTGCAACACAGGTCGTCCTACCATGTGAGTGCCAGGATGGGACAGATGGGGAGACACTGAGGAAGGTGACTGTGCCTTAATGATGGCCCATTTCAGGGAGAGTGGAATGGTGTAGAGAGATCACACCACTGACCGGAAGAGGGTAGATCTTGAATATTGTCTTCCAGGGTCCTGATCTGTGTGGTTTGTACATCTTATTTTTGATTGCATTCAGAAGCTGGCGGCTTGTAAGCCATGTCCAATACAGGAGTCTCTGCAGGTTGAATTACTTAGATCTAAATTGTGTGTACCATGTTTTCAAATTGATTTTCTCAAACTTATTTTGATTTAAAACAGCCATTTTTGAGATGTTAAACAAGATATTCTCCAATGTCACCACAAATAGATGCTGACCATGGGGACAGAAAAATGGCATGTAAAATTAACAAAAATGTTACTGTGATAAGCGAGAAGACCCAAAACTACAGGCTGTCCATCCTTTGAACTTTGCTTCTGTCTCCTGGACCTTCACATTGCACTGCAGAGTGAGGGACCAGCACCCCAGTAATGTTCGTGAAGCAGTGACTAGTGACCTTTTTGGGTGGAGGGCAATCCTGAGGATGGTATACATCAATAAAAACGTTGCATTTTCAGTAAAAGGAGGACAGTCTACTTTGCAAGGCTGTGCTGTAATTGTGTATGTTTAATGAATCATACATATAAAGACCCATATCTTTAATAAGCCCTCTGAATTCCTTTGTCCAGTTCCACTTCCATGTCTCCTTGCTGTCACAGTGGCCATTACTTTTATTTCTATGTCAGTCTCATTTCTTTAGAGTTTTGCTGCTATGTATGTATCCATGCATATATGTTGTTCGATTTTAAAAGCTAAGTAACAAACGCAGCCAGGCCCGTAAGGAAAGGCTGATATTGCCAACTCTAAGAAGGGCTTTTAAAGGTAAGAGCATCTCTGGCTCATAGTTTAGCTCTGGCTTTTCTAGTAAGTTTTAACGGTCACAAGCAAGACTTGGACTTTACCATTTGGAGGCCAGGTATGGTGGCATGCCTGTAATCCCAGCACTCAGGAGGCTGAGGCAGGAGGATTGTTGCAAGTTCAAGACCAGCCTGGGCTCAAGGCCAGCCTGAACTACATATGAGACCCTGTCTCAAAAAGACAAGAAAAAAATTTTTTTTAAAAAAACCATTTGGAGTATCTTGACAGGTCTACTGACATGGCAGAAATACACTCTGAAGGAGGGAGTGATCTGCTGTTTTGTATATCTAAGATCATCATGGCTTCCCTCCTATCTTCTGGAGTAGATTAAGGCACAACACTTAGGAGTGAACCTGGGGTATAAATAACAGTCTGAGCTGGTAATTCTCCAGGGCATAGCAGTAAGAATAGAGGCATCAGACTTGGTCAAAATCCAGTAAGTATGGACAAGAATCTGGACCAAACAGACATCGGTAGCCTGTTGGTACAGTGGCAGTGGAAACTGGTCCTGATGGTTCTTTAGCATCTGTCTCTTGGGTTATAGTACTCAGATCTGGTATGTAGTAGTCATTCCTAGGATGTCCTTTTGTCTCCTTTCTTGGACCCTCTTTTTCCTATATCCCTGTGTACTGTACCTTAATTGTCTTCTTTTTTAAATCTTTCACCTTGCTGAAGTGGCATTCTTCATGATTTCCTGAGAAAAGTTCCTGGAGAGATAAATCCTTTAATAATTTACATGTGTGAGAGTAATATTCTGTCTCAGGATAGTTTGGTTGGATACAGAATTCTCAGTTGTAGATATTTTTTCCTGCAGAAATGTGAAGACATGACCACCTTCTTGCCTTCAGTATTGCTAATGAAAAATCTAAAACCATTTCTAAACTTTACGTCTGATGTGTTTTCTCCCTCTGTGGAAGCTTGTTGCAGGTTTGTCTGAAATTTCGAAATGATGTTGTAGGAGGGCCTCTATTTTAATTCATTGTGCTGGAAACTGAAGGCCAGCTCTGGGAAAATCTTTCATCTTATTTCATTAGTGAATTTCTTGCATTTATTTTCTCTGTTTGCCCTTTCTAAAAATCTCATTCAAATATTGGACTCTTTTGAACTTTTCTTCTATTTCCCTTGTCTCCAGTTCTCCATCTCTATTTTTTGCTCTTCTTTCTAGGAGGTTTTCTCTCAACTTTTGTTTACAGTATTCTTGTCATTTCTGTTTTGCCAAGTCAATTTTATCTGTTGGCTTTGGTCTCTATCTTCCTTATAATGGACTTCTCCAATGTGTAGTAATGCTTACTCTGCCCATGAGTAAGACTGAATATTTGATTGGCAGTTCCGTATGAATCAAGCTTATCAACTTTGAGCTTATCTGTGGGAGGGCCAGGGTGGTCTTTCTGTTGGGGAGCCACTTAGGCCTTGTTTGTACTGGTCAGATTCTGTAGAGAAGTCTGAGAACGGCCAGCTGAGGATAAGGGCCCGACCGCTAGCATTTCAAAGCTATTTTGGGGATCTCTGTTTTCATTAAATCTGTATTACTTAATTCTTTTGTTTTCAGTTCCTTTCCTCTCCAGATATTATCAAATTAGCTGCTTATCTATGAGATGAGGTCCCCACATTTCAATGCTGTAAAGAAATGTGTTTTTCTTTACTCTTAATTTTGCTGAACTTTTGGGAAGAAATCAGATATATAGGTTTGATCTGCTGTGTTAGCCCATATTTGTGCTCTCCTTTTGTAAACTAATAGGTAGAGTTTGCAGAAAGACCAAGGAGGAGTGTCTGGCTATTGGCCAACAAGCATGGGTCACCATGTTGATATTTCTTGGTCTGAATGGTGCCTGCCATCTTTTTCTCCTTGAAATGGCCTCATTTTGACATCCCCTTTTCAGTGATGCTCCTTTGGTTTACAGTAAAAAGTTTTGTCTCAAAAAATAATACAGAGGATTTTTTGTGTGTGTGTGTGGTCCTGGGGATTAAACTCAGGGCCTTGTGCGTGCTAGGCAAGCACTCTACCACTGAGCTACACCCCCAACCCAGGATTATTTTAGTATTTAATTTTTAGTCTGGATGTTAAAGATAAATTTTTCCACAGTGTGGAGAGCTCACTGCTCTAAGTCAGCTGTAAATGGGTCATTTTCTAGACATAGCTAAATTAGAAGAACTTTAGAAATTGCAGGTGAGGGGAGAAAAATCTTATAAATGTATTTGACTGGTATTTTGGGAATGTAACCATGTTAGTGATGTATTTCTGTGGGCATTCTGCTATAATATGCTGAATTAAACTCAAGTAGAGCTCGCCAACAAAATTGCCAGAAGACATGGGCTATACTGCACATGAGTGTTCTCAAATTTTTATCATCATTTGATTAAAGATCCTTATTTTTAGGATATAGAAACTTTAAAAGTTGGAAAGCTTACATCATTTGATTGTGTAATATGTCCTTTTTCAGATTTAACTACCCCTATCGAAGTAATCTATCCAATGAAATATGACAGGTCATTAGCATAAATTGTTTGAAAAAAACAGATACTTATTTTCTCACAAAAATCAGTTCTGACATTGTGGTCATTAGCATATTGTTAATTTGGTCCAAGCTTAGCCTTCAGACACTCATGGGTAGTTTCCTAACAGGAAAAGCTGTCTTTAAAAGCATATTTCTAAAATTGTTTCTGAGCAAATTAAGGAAATTAGTAAATTATTCTTAAAACTCACTTTAAGGACAGAATAATTATTTCCATGAGTGGTGACTCAGATGCTTTGGCAAAGAACATAAACGTTGGCCTAAATGTTCAAGGAACACCTGGCCATTCTTTTTGTTTTGTTTTGTTTTTGGTTTTTCTCCAGTACCAGGAACCGAACTCATGACCTTGCGCTTTCGAGGCAGGCGCTTTTGCCGCTGAGCTAAATCCCCAGCCCCCACCTGGCCATTCTAAAGAGTATGTTCTGCATTTGACCCATCTGATGGAAGCAGCTGTATCAGGCAGGTGTTGATAGGTGTAGTCGTTGCACCTCCTTCCCGGTCTCCTTTCAAATTGAGGAAGTAGGTGTATAAGATGATAGAAATTAATAGGCCAAAGAGATGGGGGGGGGGTCTGGATAATTTACAGACATTAATTATACTCAAGAGCATTTAAAAACAAGTGATGACCTGCACCTTTCTTACTTTCAACTTCAGTATTTGCAGAATTAATATATTGTTAAAATGTCTGGCATCCAGTCCCAAGGCACACTCTTATTTTCAGTAGCAAGCATTCCTGTACTTTTGTCAGATTTGTATGCCAGAAGTAGAAAAATAGACTCAAAGACATTAAATTTTTTGTCCTGGGTCACAGTTTTTTTTTTTTTTTCCTTTTGTTTAGCAGAACTAGAACTAATTACTACCCATCCTTTATGACATTTGTTTATTAATTTGTTCCAGAAGCTGCAAGTGTTTAACCAGCTTTCTTACTTATATTTTTAAATGGCTTTTAAAAGGGGTGGAAGTATCTACTTCCTTATCTTAGGTAAGAGGTGGTGTGTTGGTCTACATTCCATTTCTGTTCAGGATGACAGGTCCCAAGAATGAGGTGCTGTGGATGAAAAGAAAAGAGAAACAAGAAAAACAAGAGAGGCATAATTCTGGGATCAGGGGGCTTGCAGCCTCTTGGACTGAAGCCCCGATTACCATTTTCAGTAACCTTTTATTGAGAGCAAAGGAAGCAACTGGGCAAATGGGAGGATATCAACAGGTTTAGCAAGGACAGTGCAACTCAATTACCACAGAAATAAGACGACTTAGTTAGCCATCATGTTATCATTCCTTAGAGCATATCTCAGCAAGGCATCTAGTGTTGTCCCTGCGGCTTTCCACAGGGACACAGGTCCTGCTGTCATTTCCTTTCCACCCATGCTTTTGCTAGACTTCCTCTGTAACCAAACAATCATATGGCTTGGTCATTGAAAGAGTAACTAAAGAATGTCCTCCACAGTGGTAGATGAAAGGGGGTGAAGAGATAGTGTATTTATTTGTCCTACACTGTAGGGTGTGAGTCAAAGTTTGGGCGGTAAGTCCTTTAGGAATTTATTTTGTGCTAATGTTGAGCTTT
Organism: Chinchilla lanigera; assembly: GCF_000276665.1. NCBI lineage: Eukaryota > Metazoa > Chordata > Mammalia > Rodentia > Chinchillidae > Chinchilla > Chinchilla lanigera. The sequence goes on from NW_004955494.1 coordinate 7,311,665, forward strand.
GTTTACATTCATCTGGACAACTAAGTGTTGCCCATTTAACCGGACAACCAAATCTAGTATCATCTGGATTTTATGGAGATACAGAACAAGGACAAGAGAATTGTCCTCAAATATTTGAGGTCTGGTTATAAAGAACAGAATATAGGTTGAAGGGGACAAAGAGATTTGGGTTTCATTAGTCTAAACTTTTTATAAAAGCTCTACTTTGGACTAGGCATAATGTCAGGTGCTTTGAGTAGTACACAAATAAGATGATACCTGCTCTTACAGTAAAAGTGTGCAGGTGATCACCTTTAAAACAAGGCCAAGTGTGAGTTCAGAAGAGCAGTGTCAGTAGCTCAAAGAAATGAGAGCCCTGGATAAATGGGGACTTGGCTGGTGGTGAGCAGGGTGATGGGTGGGGCACTCCTTGTGCTGGAAATAGACCACAGACAGCTCCTAAGCAAGGAAGAGACGCTGTAGGATTGTGCTGTATAGGGTACAGCCCTCAGTGGGAATGGTGAATAAGGGAGACACACACAGGTACTGTTCTTTGGGTCAACGAAAGAACCCCCAAGGGATCTAGGCTTTGGCTACTAAGAGGTGATCAATGACCCCTGAAACCAGTTGCAAAATACAGCATGTGTGTGTCTTCGCATATTAGTCCAGAGTGTCCACAGTACAGTAAGAGTGTAATAAACCAGAGGAATAGTCTAGGTGAAGAAGGCTTTCGACTGGTAAGGAGGTTGGGAATGGAAAAGGCAAAAAGAATTCAAGGGGGATTTCAGAAGGGCTAAAGAATTTTTGTGAGTTCCTGGCCACAGTTAAAGGACAAAAGAGAAACTTCCATAAACATCTTAGATTTTTCCTAGATCCTTCACTAGACTATAAGCTTGTGGAGAGCAGAGAACGCATCTAGCTTGTTAAAGATTACATTCCCAGAACCCAGAGGCACAGTATATTCTCAGATATTTTACCTGAAAGAGTAAAATATATTATGGCTGTGGGTTTGAGCCAGAAAATTAGAATAATCAATGATACTGTGTTTAAAACAAATGAGGACTCGTGGTAAGGAACTACTGCACTTCAAAAAAGCCAATTCTTATTTTGGGATTTGTCAGTTTTGAAGTTCGGGCAGGTCCTGCAGCTGGAGGGAAGAGCTGGCAATGGTGGTGTGATAGAGGAGTACGGCCGGAGGTAGCAGTACAGTGTGGGAGTCATCTTTGTCACAGGGAGAGGTGAGGTAGCAACCTCTGGGAAACTGGTCCGAAATGCAGATCTGACTATGTGGTGTCAGTGTAGGTCAATTTCTAGGTGAGAATTACTGAAAACTACTCCGTCCGGTTTCACCAGGAAATGGATTTCACAGCTGCTGGAGGGACCAAGGGAAGAAAAGTCAGGGAGCTTCCCCTGATTTTCAGGTCTGGCGTGGGAGACTCATGGAAGCCCTCAGCTGCCAGCGCCATTGAGTAGGTGGTGATGCGCAGCAGGCCTTTAGGAAGCAGCTACCAAACCCCGGCAGTTACCAGTGGCCACCTACCCGTTTAGTTCCCACTTGGTGTGGTGGTGTCTTCCCATCGCCTTCCCACGTCCCCCAGTGCCCCCTGCTAGCAGGAAGAGAAGGAATCGAGAACTGATGCCAAGGAGAGGGGACCAGGGAGTGGGGCTGATGATTAATTGTCAACAAACAAGCCAGCAGCTGTGATTTAGAGCAGCTGAAACAGGTAATGTCACCTTCCTGTCAAAACTGCAAAGACCCCTTCGCTCCCCCATGCCTTCACAGTGAAAGGCTGACTCTGCTGATGCAGAACCCGTGGCTACAGAGGACACTGCTTCCTCTGTGAAGGAACGATGTTGTCTGTTCCATGTGACTCTGCCTCGGTTCCTTGCACATCTGTTCTCTCAGCCTGCAGTGTATAGACCAGTGATGCGGAACCTTTTAGAGCTTTCAGTGGTAGCACAACTGGCTGTGGCACGCATGCCATAGGTTTGCCACCACTGGTAGATACCATTCTTGTCCTCACCCCAGCAATCTGCCTCTATCTTAGGCCCCTAAATAGATGTAGGTGGTCTTTTCTCTCTTTTTATGTCGTGTATGCCTTGTTCTCTTTGTCCATGCAGTTGGCCTGCTGTATCTATGATGTGTTAGTGGATACAACCAACCATAGACCAAAAACATTCAGAAAAAACTTAGTCTGCACTGAACATGTAGACATTTTTTCCTTGTCATTACTGTCTAAACAATGAAGTATAACAACTATTTATACACTATTTGCAGTGCATTAGGTTGTATAAGTAAGCTATTAAAGTTTACAGAAGGGTCTGCATAAATTATAGGAAAATGTTATACCATTTTATATAAAGGCTGTGAGCATCCTCCAATTCTGATATCCACACAGGGTCCTGGAATGAATATCCCAGGAATGCCAAGGGACAGCTGGGTCCCCCAAGGCTTAGCATGGTGTCTGCTCATTTTCACTGACTGAGGGGAGGAAGGAAGCTTTGGTAGTGGATCCTATTAATAGGATCCTATTAATACCATCCTGTATTGGTTGGGGATCAGTAACGATCTTCAAGGGCCTGGTTTTCATTTGGTGAAGCACTGGGAGCCAAGTGCAATGGGTTGAAGAATAAAGGATAAAAAGATATTAAGTAGAAATAGCTGGGCATGGTGGTGTACGCCTGTAATCCCAGGCCCCAGGAGGCTGAGGCAGGAGGATTGTTGTGAGTTTGAGACCAGCCTGGGCTACAAAGTGAGTTCTGGCCTGAGTTGCATAGCGAGACCCTGTCTCAAAAAGACCAAAAAAAAAAAAAAAAAA
>NW_004955494.1:7314747-7326880 GCF_000276665.1 Chinchilla lanigera
AGAAGAAGAAGAAGAAGAGGAAGAAGGAAGAAGAAGAAGAAGAAGAAGAAGAAGAAGAAGAAGAAGAAGAAGAAGAAGAAGAAGAAGAAGAAAAGAAGAAGAAGAAACAGTGTACTCTGAAGAAGCTTGATAAAAGAGGTAATGACTACACACTTTCAAGTAATGGAAGACTTTTTCCCCCAAAAAGGAAATCATAAGCCAGTTAGATTTCAGAAAAGACAATTATTCAGAAAAGTAAATTTGGACAAGAAAGCAAGCTTAATTGATGGAATTAGGAGCATGTGTGGAGACTAAGCCTTAGGAAGAGGAATATTTTTCCTTTCAAGATAGTAGCAAAGGAAATAACAGAGGAAGTTTTGAGGAAAAGGCCCGTCGGCTCAGAATGATGGGGTGGGGGGCAGGCGGTGTGATCAGGAGCTCGAGCACACACAGCGTGCAACATTTATGGGAGTGTAAAAGGAAAGATAAAAGAATGAAAATAAAACAGAGCAATAAGTGAGTAGGAAAGGCCCAGGAAGATTACTTAGCCCTGTCCGGGGATGTGCTGTTGCCAGAAGTGCCCATCAGTCTTAGAGAAAAAGCAAGGAGCTGAGGTAGTGAAGGAGCGAGGTAGTGACCGGGAGCTTCTGGCAAGTAGGAGTGGCGGGAAATCATGGGACTGAGCTTCGGGAGGGGATGAAGAGACCCCGGTGCCCACCAGGAGGTCCAGGCCCGTCAAAGGCCAACAGCAGAGGGCACTTCAGCAGTCCGCTGCCCATCTCCTAGGCGGGGATTCCTGACTACTTCCGGTGCACAGACGTTACCCAAGTTACTGTTGGGCCACAGAGTCGCACGTGGAATATGCACTGTTCCCATGGACTTGTCAGGGTGCTTAAATAAAACAGTCTGTTCACAGGACTTAGCATTCTATGTGCTCAAACATGTCAGAGATTTTTTTTTTTTCTTTTTGAGACAAGGTCTTACTACGTAGCACAGGCTGGCCTTAAACTCACTTATGCAGCCCAGGCTGGCCTCAAACTCATGATGCTCCTCTTGCCTCAGCCTCTCAGGTGCTGGGATTATAGCACGCCCAGCCAGAAATTATTAAATGTTCTAGTAGTAATAATTTGAGAAAGAGAGCAGGGCTATTTGGGCCAGAAAAGAGAGCAGTCTACACACAAATATTTGAAGAAGAAGTAGACATTTTTCACAGGTCCCACTGAGAAGAAGTTAAGACTCTGGGGAAGAAATATAAGAGAGAGACAAAGAAAGGAAGACCTACCATGGCCAAGAGTTGGTGAACCAGGTAGCTTTGCATCTCTGTTACAAAATACCTGCGATAATTCACTTATAAGGGGAAAAGTTACTATAGCTCATGGAGTTCTGGTCCGAGACTGGGCAGGCCCATTCTCCAGGCCTCCAGTGAGGGTGGTATGTTATGGTGGTATTGTGTGGTGGGCCAAACGCTTCACATCCTGAGTGAAGAAGAGACTGGGATTCCAAGATCCCCTCTGAAGGCACAGCCCCCAGAGCCCCGCAGACTCCGCAAGGCTCCACCTCCTAAAGGTGCCACCCTCCCAGTAGCACCATCCTTTAACACATGGACCATTGCAGGGCACTCATCCAAACCATAGCAACTGGCAAACGGGGTTCCTTGCTTTTATGGAAGAACTACTGACCACCAAAATTCTTTCCCAATCCAGAATAATCTAGAATGCACTTAGTGGTGTATTGCCAGATAATCTCAGAAGTGAGTATAAAGTAATGTTAAGCTCTGTTTAAATACTTCACACAGAAGATCTGTAAATAATCTCGATTGTCAGGCTTTAAGCTGAGAGACCTGTGGATGAAATGGCAGAAAGTGTTCTCACTTACCTTCTGCCTGGGGGAAGACCACAGCCCTACTCTTGGCCTCTGTCTCCCCACCTCTGCACTGAAGACGCCATGCGCATGTGGCTGCAAGGTGTGGATGAGCTGCTGTGTTGTGAAGGAAAGTGCTCCAAGAACCACAGTGCACTATGAATGCAGAGAGTGTGAGGTCGTCATATGCTGCACAACGTTTATTTCTCATGAAATACTGCTGTGTTCTGTGTGCCGTGTGCAGTGTGCTGTGTGCTGTGTGCTAGTGGCTGGGCCCTGGGCTATAGCCTGTTGGCTGTACGGATTTCTTCAGTGTTAATGAAGAAGAACGGAGCAGCCCCACAGCCGTGTGACACTTTGGACCTGACTCCTGGGAAAAGCACCCGCCACTTTCCCTTCAGTTCTGGTGGCTCCTGGGTTTGAATTCTCAACAGCCCTCTAGGGAGAGGGCAAATGCCTAATTGCTGATTGCTTCAGATGATCAAGTTGACAACTTTGAATAATTATCCTGATTATATATGACATTGAAGCATTATGAATCTTAACCAGATGTGAAGTGTTTCATCTTGGAAGAAGGTGTCTTTTTACAGTATGTGGTGGGGTATCCAGGGTGTATTATGGAATCCTATGCCCAAGACGCTTTTTAGGGAATATACATATATATATACACACATATATATGTATTCCATGTATATATATATATATATCCTGTACCTATCTTTATATATCCAGAGATGGCTAAATTTTAGTCCAGTATAAGGGAATGGAAATTACATGCATTTACTCATGAACATACATTTATTGTTTAGGATGAAAAGATATGTTTAACCATTAAAATCATGGGCTCAAAGGGGAGGCTGATGTACATATTTTTTAAAGATTTTGATTGAAAAACATAAGACATAATGAAAACTGCAGGAAGCCAAGATATGCAAAGTGCTGTAGTAACACGGTGGAGGGAGGGATGAGTTCAGCCCTGGAGGATGAGTCAAGCTCACAGGAGAAGAAGCAGAAGCCAGATTATAAAGGAGGAGCAGAGTTTGCCAAGTGGATGCCAGAGCTTTGGAGCGGGGTGTGGAGGTGACGGAGAGCATATGCCGTTCCAAGCGAGGGACACGCCAGGTGCAAAGACAGACAGGCAGTGCGGTTACAGTGGGTTAAAGAGTGAGTGGGTGATTTTACTTGTGTGGCCAAATCTGGAAAAGTTGAGGGGCTGAGTGTATGTGTGGTTCAGTGGGTGGAGGGTGCGTGCTTCGCATTCACACGGCCTTGGGCTCAATATTCCCAGTGCCAAAAACAAAACGAAAGGATGAGCTCATAGAAGTTTTTTTGTTTTGTTTTGTTTTTGAGTGCATAGAAGTTGAGAGTAGGTCGTGACTGATCCATATGTGGCAGGGTGGGGTGGATGAGGACAGAGCAGGTGTCCATCAAAGGGGACAAAACTTCAGTTAGATGGGAGCAAAAAGTTCTTGTGATCTATTCCACAGCACGGTAACTGTTGCTAACGATAAGGGATATTTCAAAATTGCTGAAAAAGTATTACCCATTCTCCCCCAAAGTAAATGATAAGCATGTGAAGTGTTACATGCTATTAACTAGCTCGAGTTCATCATTCTGCAACGTACACGTATTACCATAACATCACGCTGCTTATGTACAATTATTACTTGCTGATTACAGACAAAATAAAATTGAATTTTTAAATCAGTGAACAAGAAAGCCGGGTGTGGTAGCACACGCCTGTAATCCCAGCACTTGGGAGGCTGAGGCAGGAGGATCGTTGCGAGTTCGAGACCAGCCTGGGCAAAGTGGGCTCAAGGCCAGCCTGAACTAAATAGTGAGACCCTATCTCAAAAAGACAAAAACAAAAACAAAAACAAAACAGTAAATGAGATAGAGCAAAATCATGAACTGTTGCTGCATAACAATCTGGACTACTGTCACAAACACAGTGTGGAGAAATAAGATATGAAAGAATACAAGAGTCTGGTTTCATCCATATAAATATTTAATCCTTATTTTTTATTTTATTTTATTTTTTGGTTTTTTTCTGGTACCAGGAATCTAACTCACAACCTTGTGTTTGCCAGGCAGGCGGTGTGCCGCTGAGCTAAATCCCCAGCCCCTAAATATCTAATCTTTAAAATAGCCTAATCGACTGAGCCCTTCTCCTAAGCTGGCTTCTCAAAGCCATAGTGTCAGTTGATAGACTAGTTAAGGCCAGGAGCTGATCGGAAACTGGGCTGGAGGAAGTGGGAGGAGGATATGGGGCCAAAGAGCTCTACAGGAGCCAGGCAGGCTAGAGTCCTGGATGCCTCTTTCCTGTGTGATCAGTGCCCACATTCATGTCACGCATGAAGACAGGCTCACTGAATGGCAGGTGGGTTCCTAGTACAAGCCCCTAAAAATAGCAGAGGCAGGGCTCCGCTCCAAAGCAGTGACAGAATCAGCAAGTTAATTAAGAATCTGCCAGGAACGATGAGACAGCTGGCACATTTCCCATTCAGATCAACGCTGTTCAGGATGCGCTGAGCGGGTGTTTGTTTGTGGGGCTGAGCTAAGTCACAGACTGAGAGAACAGCTCCCAGGAGAAGGCTTCTTCGTGTCACAGCTCCAGAAAAATCCACGTCTCCCTGGTGCATATGCTTTCTGATCAGATGACATTTCAGTGGAAAACTGTGTAGGATTTCCTCTGAAGTACCCGATATCGCAACCAGTTCCTGTCATTCTTCATTGTTCTTTTAATTTAGTCCGTTTCTATTTCCTGTTGTCTGATTTTGAATATGGTCCTCATGAGGAGGGCACTGGCCATCGCTAGGTGGTGGGTGAACTTAGAAAAGTGCAGGAACCTTCTCGGTGGGCTGGCGGTGGAGGAAAGCAGAGATGTACTGAGCAGCAGTCAGAGAACAGAGCAGGTGGACATGAGACAGAAAAAATAGGAGGAGAAAGAAAAGAAAAGGGAGGGAAAAAAATAGCCTGTTCAATCCTAGAACATGGCTCTAGGCTTCCTGGGAGCCTCTGGTGCCTGAGCCAGAAAATATCCATATTCTGTTTGGTTTTGGCTTTGGTTTTCTCTTTCCTGTCTGCTGTGCCCTCCATTCCACCAGCTGGCTGGCTGCTTTGCTGAGATGTCCCTTGTCCCTTCACACCCACCATGCACGTGTCCCGGCCTGTGTTCCTTCTCTCCTCTGTGTTTGTCAGTACTGGAGAAGGGTAGATGTAGACAAAGCCACCAGCTGGGGCCAGCCTGGGCTCCAGTTTCTGTCCCCCACCACCACCACCCTCAGCTGGGCACCTCTGGGAAGAATCTGGATCCTTTTACAGGAAACATTGGTGAGGGAACTTCCTGCCAGTTACCCCCCATCACTCTGTGCCATGTATTAGATGTACACATTGTTATCTAGACTTCAGTTTTAACTGACCATGACACCAAGCTCTGTTTGTAAATGCCCACCTTTCATCTTTTGCTATGGATACTTTTACTTGAGTTAGTATTTTGTGACTGTACTGGATATTTTCCGGTTGCCCCTGCTGACCCACCTCCCACCCTTCTCCATCCTAGGCTCTGCCCCAGAAGTTGACCTACCTGGACAACACTAACAGATCCCTGCACTCTCTGGTTTTGCTTGATTTTGGCTAAACACCAGTAGGAAGTTAGAATAAGAAGGGTGACCTTTAGTGTCTTAGATCCCTGTCTGTGAAGCATCTTGGTGCCTGTCAACCAAGAGGTGCACAATCCCCTTGTTATCCTCCTCAGCACAACTCCCTGCTCCCAGGTACCAATACCCTTCCCTCCACTTGTTCTTGAGCCTCAGCGTGGTAACCATTCCTCCATAGTTGCTAGGCCTGGGTTACTACACATTCATCATAGTTCCCCCACATCCCATCTCCAACTTTGTAAATGATCTGATTTAATTTTACCATCTGCTTCCTGTTGGGAGTCTGGTGAAGCACTGGAAAACAGGGTGAGGGGAGAACTTGGCAGGCCACATGTAAGCACCATTTCCGAGGCACAGGTCCACCTGAAGGAGCTAGAAGGAAAGTGACTGGCTGTGTCACCCTGTTTGAGTCATTGTGGATCTTGAAAGAGGGACCCACTCTGTCCCTGCTCTGAGCATGTCCTTTCCCCACGGCAAGGAATCTGGAGCCAAGGGGACATGCGAATCTTATAGACCGCACTCTCCACCCGAGATCCTGCCATTCCTGCCCAGATGGCCATATGCAGAGGCTGCCAGACCTCTTTCCTAGTTACTTGCTCACTGCTGGGACAAAATACCCAACATCCACAAGTTAAAGGAGGAGAGGTTTATTTTGGTTCAGCATTTTCAGAGGGTTTGGTCCATAGTCAGCTGGCTCCAAATCAGGACAGCATGGCAGAGGGACATCACCAAGGAGAAACAGTCCATGGCAGGGCAGGAAGGAAGCAGTGAACTAGCAAAGGTGTATATATAGACACACAGTGACCCACATATTCCCACCAGGCTTTATCTCCCAACATCACAACCAACTATAAGTCCATCAGTGAACTAATCCAGCATCACATCCATGATCCAGTATCATACACCCATGATCCACCAGTAGTTGCATGAGGCTATGGGGAGACATCTAGATACAAACCATAATAAGACCATGTGACATTTATGCTCAGTAATCAACTTGACTGGCTTGAGAGCTGCCTAGGAGATTAGCAAAGCACATTTGTAGGACTGCCTGGGTGTGCCATGGAGGCATGACCGTGGCTACTGTTATATCTGGTCTGTGACCCCTTTTCTTCAGGTATTGTTCCCCGGCTCTGCTTCTGGTCACCATAAGGTGAGCAGCTTTCGTCTGCCAAGCCTTTTCACCCTGATGTTTCTGCTTTGGAATTAACTGACCATGGACTGAACCATCTGAAACTAGAAGCAAAACTAAAAATTTTCTCCTTTGGTTGTGTATGTCAGGTATTTGGTCCCAGTGACAAAGAGCTGGTCAATACAGAACCTCTGAGCCCAACCAAGGAGCAGCCAAGGACAGATGCTGCTGAGGGGTGGTGTGTAGACAGATCTTGGGTAACTGGGCTGGGACATCCACCTGCATGCACCCCAGGCCTCTCACAGTGTGGAATAGAGCCTAGGGTGAGGAAATTGGGAGGTGGGCAGCCAGTCAAGGACAATCCCTTTACCACTCCATTTGAACTTAGAATTCGATGGGTCTGAATTCTAAGTGAAAATTGACTAGCAGATTGTTATGAAGGTATATTTGTTAAGGCTGGATGACAGGATATATTTATTTTCTGCTTTGTCAGCTTGATTTATAACTCTTCAATAAGTAGACACATGGTATATAAGCCTCCATCCGTGCATTTACTTTGGACCCTGAAAATATTATGGGCAGGTGGTCTTCAGAGTAGCACTGTCTCAGCAGCAGGTAGCTTGTCCTCCTTCTAAAGATTTGTAGAGAAGGAGAGTCATCCAATATCCTCCTCAGTGCTTTCTGTGAACCCAGTGCCTTTGAGGTTCCCTTTGTTAAGTGTGGATCCCTGAAGTGCCAGACCAGAGAGGTGGGCTTTTTCTCCTGCATGGGACATCCTCCCTGGGTATGACCTGGGAGGCCCATCAAGAATCAAGTGTGGCTTTGTGGGATCCTTGCCCACATAGCAGGGCCTCTAGACCCTACAAGCCTCTACTGCCCTGCCCCCGATGTGGGTTCCAGTCCATGCAGGGTCTTCCTCTTTCACTGCCAGCTTGGGTGCTGGGCAGAGAATGCACACATTGCCCAGCCCCTCCTATGTCTACACTCCCAGAGCCAGCTCAGGGCCCATGTGAATTCTGCCTGTCAGGTTTGGTACTGGGAATCGAACTCAGGCCCTTGTGCTTGCCAAGCAAGGCACTGTGTTGCTGAGCTACATCCCGGGCCCGTGCCTGTCAGGTTTGTTCTGGCTGCCCTGGCTCATGAAGCTCCAAAGACCCTGCATGAAGGGAGCCCAGTCAAGGCCAGCACACCACAGAGGGAGGAATGGAAGGAGAGCAGAGTCTGGCCTCAGAGAGTCACTTCCCTGCAGCCCCTCTCTCTTGTCTCCACTGTCTCTCTCTGCCCCCAGGATCTCATTCACTGCTTCTCAGTTCAGGAGGGATCACTGTGCCTCGAACCCTGCCCTGGATCTCCGCCTTCTTCCTGGTGCTGTTCCTGGACTGAATGATGCCGCTGGAGACAATTCCTGAGAAGTTACCTCATGTAAGCAGCCGCGTGTCCAGTCCTCGGTATCATTTTTCCCTCGACTTTGTTGTCCAGGCCTATAAGTTTGCTTCCTGTTTAAGCAGAGTTGAATCTTAAAACTGCTATCTCCGGCTCTCTCCTGGGAGGTCCTCCATATGTACGTGTATGTGTCTGCCTCCTTGATGTCTCCACTGGGGTGTGGCAAAGTCACCTCAACTCAGTGGCTGCACTCATGTTCTTCTACTCCAGACCCGGTCCTTCTCCAGGGTTCCCTAACTTGGTAAAAATTTCCCCCTGCCATCACACCAAACAACCAGAAACACCGTTCATCTCTCGTACTTTTTTCTCCCTTACTCCAATCTCATGTCTGGTCCATCACCAAGTTCATCGCCTTTACCTCCTGGTATCTTTGCACTCCATGTGGTTCTGTCCATCGTTACTGCCGGTTTTTCCTGGACCATCACCTTTTTGTCACCTGGACTCCTGTGAGAGCCTGGTCCTTCCATGTTCGTTCTTCCCATCTGCTGTGTTCTCTACACAGCATCCAAAACAAACTTTTGGGAACATAAACCTGTCATGTCATCTCTCTGTTAAAAATATCTCAGTGCCTTTCCATTGCTCTCTAGATAAAAGATGAAAGTCTTGGCACAACCAGCAAAGCCTTTCATGTGGAGCTTCTGCCATTGCCTCTGCCCTCAGCTTGTGCCACACTCCTCCTCGGTCCTTGCACTCCTGGCTTCTTTTAGTTCCTCTGCTGTCTCTGGGCTGCTTCCTCTGTTTGAAGCACTCTTATCTCATCAACATAGGTAAAACCACAGTCAGCATTTTCTCGGGGAAGCTCTTTCTGACTTCCTTGAGTAGGTAAAACTTCTTGTAATGAAGTCTGACTGCACCATTTGTGTCTCCTCTGTAGCACTTGTTACAGTTCAGATTTCACATGGATCTGCATAATCATTTAATTATATATTTTCCTCTAGACAATGAGTTGCACAAGGGCAGAGATGGTATGTGTTTTTGCTCACTGATATGCTCATTGCCTGGCATGATGCTCAAGACATACCAAGTGGCAGCAAGTCCTCTAGCGTGTGTTGGGTGGATAGAAGGGCAGACTGGTGGAAGAAAGGCAGGATGAAGGAGGAGGGATATTCGTTTAGAGGTATATTTGAACAAAGCCCAAAGCTAATTGTCTCTTACATTTCTGTTTTATGTTGAGATGGTGATATAGACTGAGAACAGTACGTTTTCTTTCCTTGGAAGGCAGAAGAGGAAGAGACCCTTTGATAAAGGCTAGGACTGTGCCTTGGCTGAGGGACACGGTTGGCAGCTGTGTGAACTGTGGCCTTAAAGCCTGAAGCAGCGGATGTCCCAAGTCAGGCTCTTTTGTCATCTTCCAGTCAGCACCAGACAGTGTCAGTACCGTGGACAGGACCCAGGTGCTGTCCGGGGAAGGTGGCAGGTGTTCAGAATCCTGGTGTAGGTAACACAAGGTGCAGGCCTACTCATCTCTAGGTGGAAGGGAGCTGGTTTCTATTTCTCCACTAGGTGTCACTGCTGCCCCCGGCGCTACCTCTCCCAGCTGGGGAACCAGGAAGGAATTCCACGCACCAGTCTAGACTAGAGAATGCTGGCGGAGGGCCCGGTTGTGGGTTGCAGTCCTTGTGTGCTGCTTAGCAGATGGCCCCACTTCACCTCAGTGGTAAGATTAGGGTAGAGGGAAGCCTCCTGGTGGAACATTCAGCTTGCAGTTGTTTCCTGCACCAGGACCTAGTGTTTTCCCATCCTACACTCTCATCCTCTGTAGATATCCGAGCTGGGAGGTACACAGGCAGCCTCTGAAGGAGTGTTGAAAAGAGAATTGCCCAGAGCTCAATTCCCCTGATCCCTCCTCAGGCTCTTGCAGCCAACAGGTAGGCACTGCCTGGTAAATACTCAGTGTGCCCAGCCACTGGGGCTTCCATCTTCACAGGTCGGGGGCACACACAGAACAAGTACGTGCAGAGCACACACAGAACAAGTATGGCACCTTCCCCTGAAGGAAGTACATGGCAAAGAAGATGGAGCCAGCCAGGGCACTGGTGAGAGAAGAAGCCATCCTTGGAGGGCTCAGGACACAGACATCATGGAAAAGTTGAGAGACAATGGCTCTGTCATGGCTCCTCTGCATGCAGTGGCCTCACAGTGTGTTGGAGCAGGTGGGTTCACCCTGCAGGACTCCAGGTCCGTAACACTGCCCCCTACTCAGGTATAAGTCAGTACTGTTAGCTAACATCCCGTCAGCCCTAACAGGTAACCCTGGAGCTATACGGTGACCCGACTCTTCCTTAAGGCTACAGGAGATGAAAGGGGAAGGCAGAGGCTTGGGCCTGCGGGTCTTTAGAGAAGCTCAGAGCACCTGGCTAGAATGAGGAGAGCTAACACCAGAAAAGAGCAGTCTCCAGTGCTGCAGAACATGCATTTCGGGTAGCAGCCAGACTCTGCTATGGTTTGTGTCTGGGTGTCCCTGCAAAAGCCTCAGGCAGTCATGGGGTGAGCTTCTAGAGTTTATGATCAATTCATGGGTGTGAGTGCTACACCTGTAAGGAAGGGAAAGAGGCTACTTGTGCTGCTCCTCCCCTTGTGCTGTTGTTGCTTTTGCTGTCTTCTGCTGCCAAGAACTGTTGCCCTCTGTCATGTGCCACGCAGCCTTGGAGCCAGCTGAGTATGGACTGAAACCTCCACGAACTGTGAGCTAAATAAACTTTTCCTTCCTTAATTCTAGGTGTCAGGTATTTTGTCTCAGCAATGAGAGAAATGTAACCAAGACAGATTCTATCACAGAATACCCCAAATGACCTCAAGGATGCCATGCTGCATTCCCACTGTCACCAAGTTGGGATAGAGATCTGTCCCACCCTCCTCCGGCCAGCCTCAAATTGAGTGACTCCACTGCACTCTCTATGACCAGAAACAGATTAGGGGAACACGTCATCAACTGTAAAATCAATACAAGTATCACCTGCTGAATATCCCAGACACAGTTTTTAAAAAGCAAGGAGGTGCAAGACTTTGGCTCATCCCTGCACCTCTCTGAGGAGTGCTCTATCCTCCAAAATAATGAGATTTCCAAAGTTTTAGAGAAAAACCAGTCCTGTGCCTGTCCCTATGGCCACAGCAACAGCAGCAGCTGCTTCGAGGTCTTCTGAGACTCTCATACCGTCAGTCCCGTGCTCAGGCTCAGGAGATCAGAGCCTGGCCTGTGCTTTCAGAAATCCTCCAGTTTTGCAGCTAGAGCCTTAGAGAGCGCAAGCAGAGTGTTGAGGCCCACCTCTTCCTGACAAAGACCTGGCTCAAGAGCTCAGGGGCACAATTTAATGACTAAGACAAGGTGGATAACCTGGAATAATTTAATCCAATCCAATTGCTACTGGTCGAGTGTCTATTGTGTGCCAGATTCAGGTGCAGAAGAGGAGTTGTGAGCAACGTGGCTTGGAGGGGACAGATCCTAAGGATAGGAGATAAGGGTTACTTTTATTTTATCTTTCAGTCTCAGGAGAGACAAGTTTTAAGAGAGGACATGACCTGATTTATGTTTTAAGAATTTATCTGGACTGCAGGTGTGGTGGTGCATGCCTGTAATCCCAGCACTTGGGAGGCTGAGGCAGGAGGATCATGGTCAGTTCAAGATCAGCCTGGCTACAAAATGAGTTCAAGGCCAGCCTGAAGTGCATAGCGAGACCCTGTCTCAAAAAAAAAAAAAAAAAAAAAAAAAAGAAAAGAATTTATCTGGACTACTGTGCTTCAAGTCCATCGGAGGAGGAAAATAGGCTGTCATATGACATATAAAGAAGCCAGTGGGGCATCAAAACAGGAGCAAAAAAGGTGGCTTAGATGAGGTTAACTTAGTTGCTACCAGAAGTATATGCATCTGAGTGGTATTTAGGCGGTGAACTGGGCAGAGCTTGGAGAGAACTGCATATGGCAGAGCAGTCACCAAGGACGATGGCTAAGTTGTGGCTGGGGTCATTTGGTGGGTATTGGAGTCATTCACTGAAATGATGAGACTGCACAAATAAGTTTCCTCTTCTGGGCTTTACCTTCTTCCATGGTTCCATCCAGCTTT
>NW_004955494.1:7332952-7339418 GCF_000276665.1 Chinchilla lanigera
GGGAGCCTGCTCGGCCGGCTCTGAGAGCCTGCTCGCCCCGCCCGTCCCCTGGGCCTCCCAGCGCCTAGAAACTCAGACTGCAGTGTCACCGGGGTCTTTGTTCTCGCGTCCTGGCCTCCGGGATTGGGTGGGGCCTACCTGGCTCTTTGCGCGCTTTTCGGCTGGGAATCGCGGTGGTCCATCCAGCTTTCATAGTTTCAATTTCTGCTGCCCAGAATGTAGACAGACCAGCTGAAGGATTAGCAGAAGTTCTTCACACAAGCTCTAAGACAGAGAGTTACAAATGACAAGTTGCCCCTCATGTCTGTTTCTGTGAAGCCACCATGGAGTACTGTCTGCATTTTTCTAGTTTTTTTTTTTTGGTACCAGGAATCGAACTCATGACCTCAGGCTTGCCAGGCATTTTGCAAGACTGAACTCAAATAAGTGAGTGCCCGCACGTGTGTGGTCCCAGAAGAGCAGAACAAAACTTGTATCAGTTGAGGAAGCGAAACTATAGTTTTTTTTTATTAAAAAGTACTAGTTTTTTCTAGTTCCTTCTATTTATTTAAGTCAAGCTTACATTGTATATTATTTTAAAACAAGTAAAGAAAAACAAGTCTAATAAAAAAGACTTAAGAACCGGGCCTGATGGCACACATCTGTAATCCCAGCACTTGGGAGGCTGAGGCAGGAGGATTGTTGTAAGTTTGAGACCAGCCTGGGCTACAAAGTGAACTCAAGGCCAGCCTGAACTGTATAGTGAGACCCTGTATGAAAAAAAAAAAAAAAGACTTAAGTTTTTGGATTGGTATTCTAAGAAAGGGATTGGGAAACTTTTTTTTTTTTTTCTGAAAAGGACCATATAGCAAATTATTTTAGGCTCTGTTTCCTTGTGACCACTGCTGAACACTGCTGCCATGGTACAATGACATAATGAATAACTAGCAGGAGAGGGATGGTTCTCAAAGAACTTTCCTTACAAAAGTAGGTAACGGATCAGACTTGCTCCTTTAGCTGTAGTTTGCCAACCTCTGTTCTCTAAACTGGGATTAAGCCTGAATTATGTGGATTATGTGGAGATTATGTGGATTATGAATTCATAAATCAAGCAATCTGTGAGCCCCTGGAGGCAACTTTCCCAAGCTGCACCTATCAAAATCTGAAGGCAATAACTTGCAAATCCAGATCTAGAATTCTATAAATCTACTTCTGGAGAAACAAGCCAGGGCTGTGGAAAGGTGTTAGAAGACCCCATCCTCTGTGGCTAGTATTAGTTTTTTATGTTTTGTATCTAGTGTGTGAAATTATGTGCAGATAGTCCTCATTTAACTACCTCTCTGCTTAACGACCGTCCAGATTTATGACTCATATTTGGACGTAAGATACAGGAGCATGAGCAGCAGTGCGGCCTTATGGTGGCTTCTACAGAGCCGTACTGTGATTTTTGCTGATTGGACTGTACAGTAAAGTCCTGTTCTTTTATGCTGTGTTGTATCTCACAGCACTGCCAGTAAGAGTTATGCAAATAAAAGTCAAGTCATCAAGTTGGAGTTTCCTTTGACCGTTTCTTAGTTCTGCATCTTGTAAAGTACACACTATATGTAATTCCTCATTTAGCAACCAATCCATTTAACAACCTAGTCTCAGGAACAGAACTCAGTCATTAAAGGAGGACTGTCTTATGCATTTGATGGGCAAATAGCCTTCAAATTGTTTTCCCACTACTCAGATTGTCACATTTTAGACAACTAGTTCTATTGTGGAAAAGAATTTGAGGTTGTTAGCATTAAGTTATTTTTGTTGCTTTGTTTGTTGGTTTGCTTTTTTGAGACAGGGCTTCACTATGCAATTCAGGCTGGCCTTCAACTCACTACGTGGTCCAGGCTGGCCTTGAACTTGTGGATCCTCCTGCCTCAACCTCCTGAGTGCTAGGATTAGAAGCATGTGCCCCCATGCCTGGCTAGCGTTATTATTTTTGATGCTCTTGGAATGCAACAAATATTGTTAGTCAACGTTGAAAAATTATCAGTTGCTATGTAATTCTAGAAAAGAACTGGTCTAGGAGTAAGAGTACCATAAGTTCTATAGATTATGTTTTTAGGTGCAAATGACAGAAAACTCAAATAAAATGAGTGTAGTTTAAAAAAAAAAAAAGAACGTACCAGCAGATGTGCAGTCATATGCAGCATAACAATGATTTAGTCAATGATTATGTGTATGACTAAAGTCCCATAAGATTGTAATGGAGCTGAAAATTTCCTACTGCCTAATATTTTTACTGTATTTTTGGTATGTTTAGATACATACTTAAACACTTGTATTACAATTGGCTATGCAATCTAGGACAGTATTGATATAGGGTATATGTTATAAAGATGATATAGGACTTCCAAATAATCCAAATAATATAAGAGAAATACAACTCCTGACCTGCTAGTTGTCCAAAAAGCTGAGTTTATGTTCTCTAAAACACAGGAATGAATTTTAGGAACAACAAAGGTTAAGAATAGGAAGAATTTATTGGAAAAAAGATAGCTTCTGTCTAAGAGAGACAAAAAGTGCCCTGAGAAGTGGGTTGCCCACTAACCCCATTTCTTAAAGGTGTTTTATTGAGCAAAGCCACAAAGTGAGGGGGGTTCAGGTGGGACAAAATTATAGTCAACTGATAAGATTACAAGTATAGTTGCCTAGGTAATATTGATCCAATGGGACATCATAAGTTGGGTGTGAGGTGGAACAAAAGAACCAATAAGATTACAGCAAGAATAGTCCCTTAGGTAATTGTCTTGTTTACTTTTCTCTCATTGCTGAGACAAAATACCTGATGCACAAAATTAAGGAAGAAAAGGTTTATTTAGCTAACTGTTTGTGGAGGTTTCAGTCCATACTCGGCTGGCTCCAAGGCAGAGTGGCACATGGCATAGGGTTCATGGTGGCAGAAAACAGCAAAAGCAACAAGACCAAAAGGGGGGAGCAGGGGCAAGCAGCCTCTTTCCCTCCCTTACACTGATATGCAAACTACCTCCCCCGGGGGAGGGGTGTAGCACTCACACACATGAATCAGTCACAAACTCTAAAAGCCTGCCCCACAACTGCATGAGGATTTTGGGGGACATGCAGACAGAAACCATAACAGTAATGTTGATTAAATGGAGAGCAAATGAAGAAGCAAGACACATAGCAAGTATACATGGACTGAACTAGGATTTTACAGCAAGGAATGGGCTAGGGAGGTTTTGGTCCCCCACCCAACGTGATTGGTTCCTATTTAGAATATCAATCACTGCTGTTCATCCTTAGAGGATGTGTGTGGGTATAGTCACTCCTAGGGGACTGAGGATATTACTCTTCCTTTTTGTTTGTTTTGTTTTGTTTTAAATGTATTTTTTTGAATTTTAAAGACAGTAATATGCTGGGGATATAGCTCAGCAGCACAGAGCCTGTCTGGCAAGTGTGAGGTCATGAGTTCGATTCACAGTATCAAAACATAAATAAATAAATAAATAAATAAATAAATAAATAAAGGGCAACCCATTTTGGGACTGCTTTTGTCTCTCAGGAGCTATTCTTAGTCCCCATTCTTTTGCCCAACATATTTCCCTATTCTTAAAAAAATAAAGGCACTACTAAAAAATAAAAATGATAACCAAATTTCAAAACAAGATGATAGGATATTAACAATGGTTATTATATTGCATATTGTTATCTTCAAAGTAGTTGCTCAGATTATCAGATATAGGCATAAAATATTGATAAACAATATAAACACTAATTGTGTCTTTCAATGAACTAATAGAAATTAGTAGTATAATTATCTTAGCTATCTTGTGTGTGTGTGTGTGTGTGTGTGTGTGTGTGTGTGTGTGTGTATTCCTTTCTTCTTTTCTCCTTTCCCCCATTCTAGTTATTCTTCCCTTTTTGAGCAGTTTCTTTCCCTTTCACAGTGTCTATTGTACCTTTTGGGTCTTATTTACTCTTTCAGTTTCTTATACTAGGGAGACAATATGATATTTACATATGTGAGTCTGATTTATTTCTTTTTTTTATTTCAAAGAGTAAAAGAAGGATAACATAATAATAGGGGGGCTTACCAAATTACAGACAAAGTGGTAGGAAATTATCCATGGTTATTGTTTTACATATTGTTATCTACAAGATAGTTTCTCAGGAAAACAAATGGACAAATAATAGTGAGTTACAGACAAAAGAGGTAGATTATCAATAGTTGTTGTACTATACTTTGGTATCTTCAAAGTGGCTTCTAAAGAAAATAAATAGAGCTATACATGAGTGACCTATTGAATAATCATTAACTATTCTCAATGGTTGTTGTAGGAAACACATAATAATAAACATGCATCCATTTATGAAATAGGATAGGAACAATACAAACATTACAGAGTTATGGATAGATTAGTAGGAAAATATCAATGGCTGCTGTAATACATGGTGGTATCTTCAAAGTGGTTTCTCAGGAGGACAGAGATATGCAAGAAGGATCTAACAAATAGTTACAGCCTAAGGGTTGTCAAAAATCAAGTGAGCCATCTGGGGCAAAAGCCATTTCTTGTAGCGTTTTCTCTCCAGCCTCCCATCGCATTGGGACCCCACAACCAGTTAGTGTCCTCTCCCCAACTGTCAGCACAGGCAGCAGGAATCCTGCTGCAGACTTCTCCAGAGCTCCACCACAGCCTGTACTGTCAGGGGAAGAATGGCTTCCAGGAAGTCTCTGCAGGTATTGTGCAAGGTCCTCCTGGTTTACAGCTTCCGAACGGCTTTCATGAAGACAGTCCAGAGGACCTCTGACTCCTCGGGCTTAGTCTGCATCCTCATGTTCTCTGAGTCCTTGTTCAGCAGCTGCTTCTCCGCTGACTCTGGCCCTTTCTGGTTCTCAATGGCAGGAGCAAGAGTGGCCCATTGTATAGCATGTATGCCTGGGGGTTTCTCCATGTTTGAATGATTCACACACGTCCGTGGGGGGGCATCTGCAGCTGGTACATGGTGGGCCAATTGTGTCATTGTTTCTCTGTGCCATGGTAGTTGTCAATTGAGTGGTGGGGGCCGGCCTGAGGGCCAGTGCGCAACAGTGCTCACTGCCACGTGACTCCCCCTGTGCTGGGGGCCCTCCTTCCAGGGGCCAACAAGGCAGGGAGTGAGCTGGTTGGAAGACCGGCGCTCCCCGCCCATGGCTCCCCATGCACCTGGGCCCCTCCTTCCGGGCACCTACGAGGCAGGAAGCGAGCCGGCCAGAAGACCGGCGCTCCCCGCCCATGGCTCCCGGTACGCCAGAGGCCCTCCCTCCGGGGGCCTGTGAGGCAGGGAGCGAGCTGGTCCAAAGAGTCTGATTTACTTCACTTATGAGTATGGTCTCTAGTTGAATCCATTTACCTATAAAAACCTTGAGTTTATTTTTCTTTATAGATGAGTAATACTCCATCATATAAAAATACCACATCTTTTTTATCCATTCATTGGTTGATGAGCATTTGAGTTGTTTCCAAGATTTAGCTGCTACAAATTGTGCTGCTATAAACATAGGTGCATATATATTGCTGTAGTATGATGTTTTTAATCCTTTTGGGAAAATATCCAGAAGGGGAATATCTGAGTTGAATGGGACTTCTAATCCTAGTTTTTTGAGGAATCTCCACACTGATTTCCACAGTGGTTTCTCCAATCTGCAATCCCAACAACAGTGGAGCAGGGTTCCTTTTTCCCCACAGCCCCACCATAATTTGTTATTGATTGATTTTTTTGATAATAGCCATTCTTTCTGGGTGAGATGGAATCTCCATGTTGTTTTAATTTGTATTTCTTGGATGACTAGTGATGTTGAACATTTTTTCATATATTTATTTGCCATTTGTATTTCTTCATCTGGATTGTATCTTTGAATTTTGGGGGTATGCTTTTTATTTTAATTCTTTCTATGTTCTAGATAGAAGTCCTTTGTCTGAGGGACAGTTGGCTAAAATTTTTTTCCAATTCATGGCTTTTCTTTTCACTCTGTTGGTGAGTTCTTTTGATGTACAAAAACTTTTAAGTAAGATGAGGTCCCAGTTGTTGATTCTTTGAAGTATTCCCCATGCAGTTTGGTTTTTGTTCATGAACTCTCTGCCTACACCTATGTCTTCAAAATTTCTACCTACTTTCTCTTCCAGTAGACTTAGTGTTCTATTTTAATTTTTAGATGTTTGATCCATTTTGATTGTAGTTTAGTGCATAGTGATAGACATGGGTCTAATTTTAGTCTTCAGCATGTAGAAAGCCAGTTTTTCCAGCACCATTTATTAAAGAGGCTATCTTTCTTCCACTGAACATGTTGGATCCTTTCGTCAAAGATAAGGTGGCTGAGTGTGTTCCTAATTGTGTCTGCATCTTCTAATCTGTTCCATTGATCCTCAGGTCTGTTTCTTTGCCAGTACCATGCTGATTTTATCACAGTAGCTTTGTAATATAATTTCAAGTCAGGGATTGTGATGCT
>NW_004955494.1:7339778-7353381 GCF_000276665.1 Chinchilla lanigera
ATCCTCCTGCCTCAGCCTCCTGAGTGCTGGGATTGCAGGCATGTGCCACCATGCCTGGCTATCTTTCCATTTCTAAAATCTTCTTCAATCTCTTTTTTCAGAGTGCTGTAATTTTCAATGTATAGACCCTTTACTTCCTTTATTAGATTGATTCCTGAGTATTTCATTTTTTTGGATGACATTGTGAAGGGTGTGGTTTCTGCCTATTCTTTAACACTTGTTCTCATTTAAAACTGTTATTAAACTCATAAGGTTCCCCAGGAATGTTTTGTTCTATCAATGAATTTATCTGTGTTAGAAAATCAGTCTGTCCTGTGCTATAAAAACCAATCAGCATCATTTTTGAGTGGAGAGGGAAGAGGAATAGACAGCACCCTACTTCTCCAGTTCTGCCTAAGGACCAAAAGGCAGATAAACCTGAACTAAAACTTTTACATCTATTATTTGAGAGTTTCAGGATTCAATCTAGGCCAGTTTTTGAGTATGACCCAGAGGTAAGTGAAGGTCAGTTTCACTCTGGAAGGATCCCAGGGAGGGGAAACTCACCATTCTGGAAACTTGGCCCTCAAATCCAGTAGCCACAAAAGAGAGAATTGCCTTTGACCAAATACTGTTGAAAACTGCATTATTTCTCAGAGGCAGGGTAGTGGAAAAAGTATAAAAGAGTGACTTCAAATACAAGAGCTAAATCCTAACCATCTCAGGTACAGATACAGAAAGACAATGAGGATCAAGAGCTTCCCCAGGGTGGGTTTCTAATCCTTAGCAAACATGCCTCCAAAGATAAAATCTATGATTGATTCCAACTGCCTTGTCAAGCAGAAAATTAGACCAATAATCCAAGAACCTGAATGGCTGCTTTTTAACCTTTTGAAAAGGGAGAGAAAATGAAAGTGTTCCAGCTATATTGTTTTAGGGCTTACTTTCTAATAAATGACTCCAAATCAAAAGTTTTAAAATCTTAGCCTCCAAAATCTGTTACCTCTGGGAACACACAGAGATAGGTAATAATCCAGGAGAAATCTCAGCTCTAGGACAAAGAGGTCTTTGATGCGTTTTTAGTTCTCTGTCTAATCACTGAAGTAACTTCCTTCCATCAGTACTAAGTAGGCTCTATTTAAATCTATTCTGGAAATATGTATCCCTGGGTATCTGTAATGCACTTAAGAAACTCACAGATTGAAGTCTATACTCATTATCTCTCATTAGAAGTCAGTGTTTGATTTAAGCATAACATTACATCTTTCCAGTCTAGTTCATGAGTCTGAGTAAGTCCTCTAAAGTCTTCAATGTACTTATCAGGGTCAGCTGAAAACTTCCTTAGATCACAGAGAAAAAGGTGCACAAACATGGTTTACTCCAAATTCCCAATTTACTTCCTGTAAGGGATATTTTCCTTGAGGAGCTTAGACAAAATCAACTAGGGATAAATATAGCCTCATGGAGGCTTTGTGGCTGGCCTAGAAGCTCTACCCTCAAGACCTGAAGGACAAGACCTGAAGGACAAGCCTCAGACTCAGTGATATGGGTGAGGCTTTGGTTAAAGTTACCTTGGAAACCTCATCCCTAGGTCTAAGGTGTGAAGAAGGATAGCCTCAGGCTCAGTGATAGTGGATACCTTAAGGGCTAGAGGTGTCTGGTTTTTCTGTGATTTATATTTACATAAGTAAGGATTATTAGGTGGGCGTAGTATCCCACGTCTATAATCCCAGCACTTAGGAGGCTGAGGCAGGAGGATCATTGTGAGTTCAAGACCAGCCTGGGCTACAAAGTGAGCACAAGACCAGCCTGAACTGCACAGTCTCATAAAGACAAAAAAAGGTAAGGATTATTTCTTAATGCAAAGAAAATCTAAAAAAAAAAAAAAAAAAAAAGAAAATCTAATATAAGGTAATTCTTATCATTTGTTCCTTTTTCTCACAGTATCATTCTAGTTGTAAAATAGTATCATAATTAATACTTCCCTCTATATTCCATTTTGGCTCTAGGGGGTGGGCAGGTCATGCGTCGGTGCAAAAAAAAAAAAAAAATTAAATGACTTTTCTTTAACATGTAAGGGGTGAGCATTCTCCAGTGCTTTAGGATACATTCTAAAGGAATAAGAGATTTTGATACTGAGTTTCCCATGAATGCAAAAGAAAACAATGGGTGTCCCTTTTATTTTTTTATTTTTTATTTTTTTTGGTTTTTCTCCGGTACTGGGAACTGAACTCACAACCTTGCGCTTGCCAGGCAGGCGCTTTGCCGCTGAGCTAAATCCCCAGCCACATGGGTGTCCCTTTTAATTTCTACTTGATTTTTATATCCTCAAGCAGTCCCTGATGTGACCCTCTCCAGAGTGGGTGACTGCCATTTGGAGGACAGAAGATAGTCACTGCTGGATTAGCCACACTTACTGGCTCATGACCCTATCATCCTTGGGAACTGGAATTGTTAACTCCAGCAGGTGTTTTTAAAAGCACAAGTTACAGTTGATCTCAGCTGTAATGGTGATGTTTAAAGAAGGAAGCAGCCGGGTGCAGTGGCGCATGCCTGTAATCCCAGCACTGGGGAGGCTGAGGCAGGAGGATCATTGTGAGTTCTAGACCAACCTTGGCTCCAAAGAGCTCAATGTCAGCCTGAACTGCATAGCAAGACCCTGTCTCAAAAAGACAAAAAAGAGAAGGAAGCACTGTTTAGCATTAAACCATTGTTTTCTAGTTCTTGAGAAGGAGAGTGAGGCATATAGATCAAAGGGCAGCACTTTTCATCCTGTGAAAGAGATCAGTCACCTCTAGAGATAGACAGAGTCAGGTAAATGGCTTGGAGAAATCCTGTCCTGCATTCTAGAATGAAGAAGGCATGTGTGTTATCGATCTAACCACCTAGGGAAGCTTTCTCAGCAGCAAGACAAGGCTACACATTTTCAAGTTCGTTTTAAAATTTCTACATCTCTGAGGCTCATGGGTTAAACTTATATCCATCACCTAGCAGCCACAGATCACATGTTAGTAAAGGCACATCTATTAGTTTTCTACAGGCACATGAAATATGAGAAAGGCTGACTAAAATCTCCTTTTTTACTCTTAGTATATGTAAGGCACAGGGCTAAGGACATAGCTCAGCGGCACAAGCACCTGCCTGGCAAGCACGAGGTCCCAAGTTCGATTCCCAGTACCAAAAAAAAAAAAAAAGAAAAAGTGTATGTAAGGCACAGATGTAAATCACTCCCCTGATAACTGTGTTCCTCTGTGAAAGCAAACAGTTGTTGTGAGCTGCCTCAACCTGACTTGCTGGAGGGAGGGGCAGTCTAACGACAAGGTGGTTCTAAAGTTAACTCCTATTAGGCTGGAGAAAAACTTAAGGGAAGTTTCTAACTTACTAGCAGAGAGAGAAAAGTCCAAACCTGTAGCTCAACAGAGGCTTTAAGGAAAACAGCATCATCTCGGATCACTCTGGGAGAGAGGATGCCAGAAGATCACTGAAGGAGTTATCTCTCACCTCACTGAGGAGTGCAGGTGGGGACAATAGATAAGACGAGATTCTTCTGCTGGTTGGGTTGTTGGGACTCAGCTTTCATGGAGGAACCTTTAGGTATCCAACAGAGAGTAGCCCTGGCCATGACCCCTCAGTTGTCCTGTCAGTTTTCAACCAGTTCTAGGCAGCCAGAGATTTGTCTCCAAACTACTGGGTTTTTTTTAGTTCTATAAGGGACAGATAAAAGTCTAAGCTAAAACCCTAAAGAAATCATTACCTAGCATTTTACAAATTTACAGTAAAAGTTTCAATGTCTGCAAGTTATTAGTGAAAGTATTTTTCTGCCCTATACACCTAAATGATAGGAACCAGACCTAGGAGGGCAGAGAGACAAGGTTGGGGATTCTCCCTTAGACTAAATATGTTTTGGTCTGTTGAGTACTGTGCTTGGTCTGTTGAGTACTGTACTGGGAGAGATAGTGCCTTCTGGTCTTACCCAGAAGTCAGTGCTTTCCACAGAGTATTAGGTTCAGTCTCCTGAGGAAGATTGTTGCCCCGAACACTAAGCTAGGACATAGCTTTTAGGTGTGTTCTCCTGGATGGGCAAAATTCCAATGTCTCATCTGACCCAGAGATGGAATATGTGCTCCTCATCTAAGATGACCTCCCTGTATTTGGCATTAGCAAACAGTCATTTTCTATGGTCTCAACTTGAAGATTCTTAGTTGTTGGGTAGGAGGAAAAGGTTGGGGCAATTTAGAGTTTCTCTCTCTCTAATAGTATATGCCTCCAGAAAGAAAAGTACAAAATGGCAGGGAAAGATCAGAAATGATTGCCTCCTTATCAACAGAAGATTGGATCAGAAAGGAAACTGAGGCAAAACTGGCTCAAGATTTTCTCGAGTATAGAGAAGGATCAGGCCCATTTATCTCAGTGAAACTTCTCCCCCAGGTCTTACAAACAGCTGCCAACCTATTGTCTTTTAACTGGCAGAAAGAGTCCTGCGATTTATTAATAGGCCTGTATATTTTCTAAATATGAACTAGATTTCATACAAAGAGCCATTTTACAGCATTTTAGGACAAAGTCCACTAGGGGGCATTCTAATACTACTTTTCCCTAGTGCTAAGACAAATTGCAACAGCAGGTCGAACAGGAACACTAGTAATATCAGCAACTAAGTCCAAATGCAATATACACAAGACAAGAATAAAATGTCCTATTAAAGAAGCATAATAACCTTCCCATATTCTCAACTTAAGTTTATCATCATTTTAATAAAACAATATAAAAGCATAAAAATTTAAAGGATATGCAATTGACAAAACAATGAATAAAACATTTTTGATTACTTAAGTGAATCAGAATCTATGAAACAAAAGCAAACTCTACCTCCATCCAGTTGTCTTGGTGGGACTTCCAAATGATATAGGGCCCACCTAAAAAAACAAAAAACAAACAAACAAACAAAAAACCAAATGATATAGGGCCTATGATATAGGGATGATATAAGACCTCCAAATAATCCAAATAACTTAAAGGAAATACAACTCCTGCCCTGCTAGATATCTGAACTCATATGCTGAGTTCATGCTTTCTAAAACTGAAGAATGAAATTCCAGGAACAACAAAAGCTAAAAGTAGGAAGTATTTATTGAGAGAAAGTTTCTATCTAAGAGGAAAAGAAGAGGGCCTAAGTGGGTGACCCAGGAACCCATTTCTCAAGGGAGTTTTATAGAGTAATGCCATGAGATGAGGCGGGTATAAGGCGGGACAAAACTACCGTCAACCAATAAGATCACAAGTATAGTCACTTAGGTAATATTGATCCAATGGAAAATCACAAAGTGGATGTGAGGTGGAACAAAACTATGGTCAACCAATAAGAGTATGAGTTTAGTGTCAGGTAAAATTGATTAAATAGGGATCAAATTGGGAAGCGAGTCACATAGCAAGCGCACATGGATTTTCCAGGCAGGAATGGGCTAAGGAGGTTTTGGTCCTCCACCTAAGGTGATTGGTGCTTATTTAGAACATTGACTACTGCTGTTCATACCTAGGGGAAGTATATGGGTGCAGTCATTCCTCTTTGTCCTGAGGCCTGACCTTCAGTGATATGCCTCCAGCCACAGTTGTCTTCTGCACTGACTTCCAAGGGCCCCGTCTGGCTGCTTATAACATTTCTAAATAACTTAGCTATCTATAATAGTATCACGCTGTGCAGGCTAGTAGCCTAGAGCAATAGGCAGAAGGCAACACAGCCGAGGTTTAAGTCCACTCTGTGATGCTGGCTCAATGACAAAATCCTGTAACACATTTCTCAGAATATATCCCTGTTGTTAAGTGATGCATGACTCAGTATGGCTTGATATATTGATTCAAATAGCGTGGAGGCTCTGCGCCATCACCTCTCCTCTGCTCTGCATGTTGGCTTCATTCTCAGGCTCAAATGCCACTCTGAGCATCACCATGGGGCTCAGCTGTCATGACAGAGAGGGGCACCTCTCTCCCAACATCCCAGCACAAACTCCTTGCATCTCCTTGGTGCTAGTGGGGCTGCATTGATATAGGGATGATAAAGGACCTCCAAGTAATCCAAATCATATCAGGGAAATATTCTAACTCCCAACCTTGTAGATGTCCGGTACACTGAGTTTGTGTTCCCCAAAATCAAAGAATGAATTCTAAGGAGCAACAGAGATCAAGAGCAGGAAATATTTACTGAGTGGGAGAGATAACTTCTGTCTGAGACAGAAGAGGACCCAGAAAGTGGGTTACCAAGCACCCTACTTCTCAGGGAAAGCTTTCTAGAACAAAATCATGAGGTGGGTATAAGGTGGGACAAAACTATGATCAACTAATAAGATCGAAAATATAGTTGTTTAGGTAATTTTTTTTTTTTTGTATCAGGAATCAAACTCGGGACGTCATGCTTGCCAGGCAGGCCTGATTCCACTGAGCTATATTCCCAGCCCTGATTAGGTAATATTGATCCAATGGGAAAGCAAGTCACATAGGAAGTGTGCATGGAAAGACCAAAGACCTTTTCTGGAAAGGAGGGTTGGGGACTCTTCCTGGTCCCTTACCCAGGGGATTAATGCCTATCTAGAATATCAAGTATTGTTGTTTATTCTTAGTGAGGTGTGTAGGCGAGGTCATTTCATCTTTTGTCTTCAGTTCTGGCCTTTAATGCGCCTCCACCCACAGCTGTAATGTGTTATCTTCTGCACTGACTCCTTTGAGGACCTAGCTCCGTCTGACTGCCTATAATATTTCTACCTAACTTAGCTGTCTAAAATAGAAGGCCCTTCACCAACCCGAGGCCAAGGCTGGGAGTTTGCAGTGCTCTATTTGGCCCTGGCCCCTTGGGTCTGGCAGGCATGTGTGGAGTAAACTCTGCTTGAACGTGTGACCTGATTGCTGCAGATCAGGAAGGTTCTCGAGAAGCCAGTGAAAGAAAGCTACGTGAATTCTATGTGGCAAGACTGAAGCTGCCACCTACCACGGGTGACCTACTGTTTAGAGACTCTGTTGGCTGTCTTCGTTCACATAGTCAGGTGTGATTTGTAACACATTACAATTTGGGGGCCCGTCCGGGATCCCATTACTGGGATTAAATAAAGAACCAAGACTTCTTTGAGGCTATCACTTCTCAGGGGAATCTCAGAGAGACGTTCCTCTGCCCTGAGAAGGTGTTTGGTCTCAAAGAATAAATTCTTTCATTTTGGCTTTGTCGGAACGAGCCGTCAGGATTCTTATCAGTAAGACACTTTCTGTTTATTGGGGCGCCCCTCGGGAGTCTCTTGAGGAGTTGGATGCGACATTAAGGCCTCAGAGACACAGCCCTAGTCCACGTCAGTGGCTGGTGGCATCTGGTTTTCTGGTAACTTGTCTTTTTGTGTCAGTCTTTGTTTGTGTCAGTCTAAGTATGGGTCAGTCCACTTCTGCTTCCATGTCGCCTTTGCAATGTATTCTTAATCATTTTCAGGATTTCAGGCAACGAGCTGCTGACTATGGGGACTCTGTGTCCCCTGGCAAACTCCGGATCTTCTGTGAATTAGAGTGGCCCTCTTTTCCAGGAGTTTCCTGGCCTCCGGAGGGCTCCTTTAACCTCTCTCTTGTTTACCAAGTCCACAAGGTCGTCCTTGACAATCCTGGACACCCCGACCAGATTCCTTACATTCAGGCTTGGCTAGATTTGGTCCAGGAACTGCCTAAGTGGGTCAAGACTTGCCAGTCTGAGCCCCGCTGCCGCACCAGCAACAGGGCAACCACCACGGCTGTGGCTACCCCCGCGGCTAAGAAGTCCTCTCAGGCACTTCCGAAAAGGCCTGTCCTCCCTTCCAACCCCGAATCCCCTGCCCTCTATCCTCGCCTACCCCATCCACCTCATCCCTCTGCTCCCATCTCCTCGGATTCTACCTCACCCCTTAGCCCTTCTCATACCCGAAGCGGTCATCCTTTTTCTCACCGCCCCCGCTCTCAGCCCCCTTCGTTGACCCTCTCCTCTGCGCCCGCTCCCCTTTTACCCCTCCAGGAGATGGCTAAGAAGGACTCCTCCCGCCCCTTTATGATTTATGTCCCTTTCTCTACTAGTGACCTCTACAATTGAAAAAACCAGAACCCATCCTTTAGCCAGAATCCCCAGGGGCTTATTTCACTTTTGGAGTCTGTTTTCTTCACTCACCAGCCAACCTGGGGTGATTGTCAAGAGTTTTTTACAAATACTCTTCACATCAGAAGAAAGGGAAAGAATTCAAGGTTTGGGCCAAAAACTGGTCCTGGGACTGAATGGACAGCCCACCTCAGATCTGAACTGACAAGAATATGTTTTCCCTCTGACTCGACCCGCTTGGGACCCCAACTCCAATCAAGGTAAGAAGGCTCTCAATCGGTATCGTCAGCTTCTTTTAGGGGCTATGAGGGCAGCAGCTAGAAAGCCTACTAATTTATCTAAAGTCACGGAGGTTACTCAGGGGAGGTTACTCTGCTGCCTTCCTTGAACGCCTCCAAGAGGCCTACCGGATCTATACTCCTATAGATCCCGAGGCTCCTGAGAACCGAAGGGCCATAAATATTGCCTTCGTGTCTCAATTAGCCCCAGATATCAGAAAAAAACTCCAAAGAATGGAAGGATTTGAGGGAAAAGTTTTAACTGAGTTGGTAAAAATAGCACAAAAGGTATTTAACAATAGAGAAGATTGGAGAGAACTGAATAAACATATGGCCAAGGTCCTCATAGCTATGGGAGAAAAAGACGGATTGACAACTGAAAAGATCCTGCCCCCGCCCCCCCGCCAGACTAAACAAAAGAGGTTAGCCCTCAGCAAATATCAGTGTGCCTATTGCAAAGAGGAAGGACATTAGAAAAATGAGTGCCTGAAGTGAAAACAAAAGGAAAGTAAGATCCAAGTTCTGACAGCTGCTCCCGAAATGGACTGAGGGAGTCAGGGCTCTTCTTTTGGCCCTCAGGAGCCCAGGGTATCTCTACAAGTAGGGGGCCAGATGGTCGATTTTCTAGTGGACACAGGGGCCATCTATTCGGTTTTACAGCAAGCTGCAGGCCCCCTTTCAGAAACAAAGACCCGCATCCAAGGGGTCATGGGGAAAACTAAACTGTACCCTTGGACCAAAACTGGAATTGGGAATCTGGGGGCTAAACAGATGACTCATTCCTTTCTTGTCATGCCTGAATGCCCCTACCCTTTAATCGGCCTGGACTTTCTTCACAAGTTACAGGCTCAAATTTCCTTTGGGGAGGACTCTACCCAAATAACCTTTGCTGCTAGACAAGAACACCCAAATGTAACAATTCTACAATACGTAGAGGATGTTCTCTTGGCCGCTGGGTCTCTTGAAATTTGCAAACAGGCCTCAGAGGAACTCCTAAAAGAACTAGACAGGCTGGGCTATCGTGTGTGGGCCAAAAAGGCTCAGCTCTGCCAATCTCAGGTAACTTACCTGGGTTACAACCTGAAAGAAGGCCAACGAACTCTGTCTACAAAAAGGATTGAGGCCATAACAAAAATTCCTACTCCGAGAACTAAACGCCAGGTGAGAGAATTCCTAGGTCTCCTTGGCTACTGTTGCTTGTGGATCCTGGGGTTTGCTGAGATTGCCCAGCCTCTTTATGCTAGTACAGGGAGTGACCAAAAAGGTGACTTGATCTGGACTAACCAAGAACAGCAAGCCTTTCAAAGGCTTAAGGAAGCCCTAATCTCAGCCCTTGCTCTAGCTCTTCCTGATCTGACTAAACCGTTCCAACTTCATGTGTCAGAAATAAAAGGGATAGCAAAGGGAGTCCTTACTCAATATCTAGGACCCTAGAAGCGACCCGTGGCTTTCTTGTCCAAACGGCTTGATACAACTGCTGCTGGCTGGCCTGTTTGCGTGCCAGTGCTGCCACAGCTATCCTGGTAAAAGAGGATACAAAGCTGACGTTTGGTCAAGAACTTCAAACTGTGGCCCCTCATGCAGTGGAAAACCTTTTTAAAAAGTCCCCCTGATCGCTGGCTGTTGAACGCCAGGATAGTACAATATCAGGCCTTGCTTTTAGACCACACCTGTATCAAGTTTTTGCCTACTATAGCTCTGAACCCAGCTACCCTCCTCCCGGATGATGATCCTGAGCTGCCAGTACATGACTGCATGGACATTTTAAATGTCTCATCTAGCTTGAGGAGCAACCTGACTGATGTCCCCCTCCAGGATCCAGATATCACGCTCTATACTGATGGGAGCAGCTATGTCCAGGATGGAATCAGGTATGTGGGGGTGGCTGTGGTCACCAAAAAGGAAGTGATCTGGGCACAAGCCTTGGGTCATGGAATCTCAGCCCAGCAGGCTGAACTGATAGCACTGACCCAAGCCCTGTGATGGGGAAAAAACAAAAGACTAAACATCTACACTGATAGTAGATATGCCTTTGCCACCCTTCATGTACATGGGGCCATATATCAAGAAAGGGGACTTCTAACCACGGGAGGACAAAAGATTAAAAGCACTCAAGAAATTTTAGACTTATTGGCTGCAGTCTGGTTGCCTCAACAAGTAGTGGTTATACACTGTCGAGGACACCAAAAAGATGATTCCCCAGTGGCCCGAAGAACTACCCTGGTGGACTCTATGGCCCAAAAAGTGGCAAGAAAACTAGAGGGACCACTAGAGATCCTGCCAGTTCTGGCATCCCGGATTCTAGACAAACCATCTTATTCAGATTCAGACCTCCTGCTGACACAAAGTCTTCGGGCCTCCCCAACTTCTACCAGTTGGCAAAAATTGCCAGACTCCCGGATCCTCCTCCCTGAGGCAGTTGGCCATGAACTGGTACATTTACTTCACCACAGTACTCACTTGGGAGGAAATAAATTGTCTAAACTGTTGAGAAAATCGTACTTCATTCCAAAACTAAACCAACTGGCCAAGGACATAAGTCACAGGTGCCTATAATGTGCTCAGGTAAATCCAAAAAGAAATCTACCAGAGATCCACCATCGAGTCAGAGGTACATCACCTGGGGAACATTGGGAAATAGATTTCACAGAGATGAAACCTGGACCAAATGGACTCAGGTATCTGCTAGTGCTGGTGGACACTTTCACAGGATGGCCAGAAGCCTTTGCCACATGGTCTGAGTCTGCCCTGATAGTTGTTAAAAAACTCCCATCTGACATAGTCCCACGATTTGGTCTTCCCTTAGCTCTGGGGTCTGATAATGGTCTGGCTTTTATAGCCCCGATTACAAAACTTGTTTCACAGGCTTTACACATTAACTGGAAGTTACACTGTGCCTATTGGCCACAAGGTTCTGGCCAGGTAGAGAGGATAAACCGAACTTTAAAGGAGGCTATTGCCAAGATAGGATTAGAAACTAGCAAAAACTGGGTGAGTCTCCTTCTTTTGCCCTCTTGAGGGCCCACTGTACTCCCTATGTTCAAGGGATCACACCCTTTGAGGCAATATATGGTTGAGCCCCACCTCTTCTCCCGAAGCTCGGAAAAAAAATTCTCATGTCAATCTCTAACGAAGAGCTTGTTAAATCCTTACAGACACTTCAGTCTTCACTGCAGGCAACTCATTCTCTCTTCTGACACCTGCAACCAGAGCCAGAAAAACAAAACAGCCCTCCAGCAGCTAAACCTGGTTCCTTGGTGTGGATTAGAAAGAGGGACCCGGAGACACTTAGACCACGATGGCCTGGGCCATACCCGGTGATCCTCAGCACCTCCACCACAGTCAAAGTAGCTGGAAAGAAGCACTAGATCTACCACACCCACTGCTGAGGCAGACATTCCTGACCAGGTGGACCATCTGAAGGACTTCAGACCCACTCCAAGGTCAAGGTTGTATGTGGGTCATCAAACTCTACCTAGTCTGGCTCTTCCTTACAGGTCCAGGTCTCAAGGCAGCCACCCCACTCCACCACATGCCACTAAATTATACTTGGTGGGTCACCCAAACCATAGATGGAAAAAAGCTTGCTAAAAACTATACGTTTGGAATCCCCATGCTCACCTTTGACCTCTGTGATCTGTTTGGTAAATCATAAAATCACCCATCTGACAGGCTCCAAGAGGGAGGCTATAAGAGGGGAGGCCATGCTGGGGTAAAAGACTATGGATGTGGTTCCCAGTCATAAGAACAGGGGCCGGGACTCCCAATTTTACATTTGCCCCTCAAGTGCCAACCCAGACACTTGTGGAAACCATGATGACTATTACTGTTACTCCTGGGGCTGTGAACAGATAGCCCCTTGGAAAAATACAGACCCCTTCCTGCAAATGACCCAAATTCAGACTGACTGCCATGTTGGGGCTTGTAACAAAGTACTCCTCCAGCCCCAATGCCCTGCGGACACCAACTGGAGAGAAGGAAAAACCTGGGGTCTCAGACTATATGTAACTGGATATGACCCTGGGATGCTCTTCACCATTCAAAACAAAATGGGCCAAAGGCTTCTCCCTCTACGGCCAATAGGGCCCTCAGATACCTTTGTTTTGCCTCCTCTATCCCCTGAAAAACCATCACCCCAAAGTCCACAGTTAACCACCGATAAAGGGGACCCCAGACCTACCCCTGGATCCAAGCCTACATCAATTTTCAGGACCCTAGAATTTATGTTTCAATATATAAATAGAACCTCACCAAACATGACCCAGGATTGTTGGTTATGCCTAAATCCTGAACCCCCTTATTATGTAGGAGTCACAGCCAATGCCACGATTGGCTGTGATGGGACCACTGTCCAAAATAAAACTGATATTTCAGACAATTCCCCGTGCTGGTGGGGACAAAAACCAATCCTCACCCTGGGGGATCTCCAAGGACAAGGTTTATGTGTAAAGTCACAGATTTATAATCTAGCCTCCTCCCCCTACAAAGGTAATTGTGCTACTGTTCTGACTGTAGTCAACATCTCCTACTTGCCCAGTTTACATTTAAAAGCCCCTACCAGCGCTTGGTTTGCCTGCACTAATGGTATTACCCCTTGTGTCTTTCATCACTTTACGACCACTGGAAGTCCTGAGCTTTGTATCCTTAGCCATATCTTTCCACAAGTGTACTATTACTCCTGGGAAGGAGGAAGATTACATCTGGGCCTGCCCTCTTCAATAAGAAGTAAGAGGGCCACATCTGTGTTAATTCCAGTACAGCTGGGAATAGGGATGGCTGGATCTACTGCCTTGGGAACATCCTCCCTAATTTTAGTTGATAAATCTATAAAGATTTAAGTACTCAGATAGATGCTGATCTGGCCATACTTGAGGGCTCTGTTAATAAATTAAAAGAGTCCTTAGGCTCACTGGCTGAAATGGTTCTCCAGAACTGGCGAGGCCTAGACCTCCTATTCCTCAAACAAGGAGGACTTTGTGTAGCACTCGGGAAAACCAGTTGCTTCTATACCAATCATTTGGGGGTTATAAAAAACAGCCTGAGCAGAACATCATGGTACAGAGGGTATGGTGAACCAGAAGTCTGTACCTTGTGGATGACTGGAAGGAGATGAAGAGAGAGAGGGAGGAAGCGAGAGAGAAAGACAGAGAGAGAAAGAGAGAGGAAGAAGAGAGAAGAGGAGAGAAGAGAGGAGAGGAGAAGAGAGGAGAGAAGAGGAGGAGAGGAGAAGAGAGGAGAGGAGAAGAGAAAACAG
>NW_004955494.1:7353481-7395505 GCF_000276665.1 Chinchilla lanigera
GAGGAGAGGGGAGGAGAGGAGAGGAGAGGAGAGGAGAAATAACCCAGAAATAACAGAACCAAGTGATCCATGGCCTGAAACTTCTGAAACCATGATCTAAAATGTACCTTTCTTCCCTTGAGTTGTTTTTCATGGGTATTTTGTCACAGTGACAGAAAGCTAACACATTCAGTGTGTTGCATATATAAAAAAGGAACAGAAATACTTTGATTTCTTCAGGTGTTTGAGGAAAGATTATGGGCTCCTAGAGAGACCTCTTAGTGTTAAAAGAAAATACTCTTATTACTAGAGCTCACTAATAGAACTAGATTTCTCTAATTTGAAATGTAAGACTCATTAACTAAGCACATACAAGTGTGGCAGGTGTGTGTAACAAGTTGCAGAAGATTCCAGCAAGGCAGTAGGGGGAGGCCACCAGCTGGGGCAGCTGAGGCTGTGGGAGAGTTGTGGGGGCCTTATACGGTCTGGATTTTAGATGTCAGGTCCCCCAAAGGCCTACATGCTAAAGGCTTGGTCAGCAGCCTGTGGTGCTGTTGGGGTGTAGTGGAACCTTTAGGACGTGGAACCGAGAGGAAGGAAGTTAGGCCATTCAGGTTCTATCCTTGAAGGGGCTATTGGGACACTAAGCCAACCCTCCTCTCTCCATCTACTTCCCCGTCACTGAGGAGGGAGTTGTTTCTTCTGCCATGTGTTCCCTGCCCTGAGGTTCTGCCTCACCACAGGTCCAAATGTAGTAGAACCTGCCAGCCGTGGACTAAGAGCTGTGAAACCGCCTCCCCATAAGTTGGTTATCGCAGATGTTTTGTCACAACGACGGAAAGCTAACACAGGGCCACAGTGGCTTTAGGACAAGACATGGTAGCAGAAGCCAGGTGAGGCTGCTGATGGAGAGATCACACTCTGTGGAAAGGACTTCCAAGAGGCAGAAGATGGAGGAAAAGGAGGCACCAGCTTGGCTCCTGTCTGAGCCACGGGGATGGTCTCAAGGTTCACCTGGTGGGTAGGGTGATCACAGCCATGAAGACAATATTCATATAAAGAAGACATGCGATAGGGTGACAGGCCCAAAAGAGAGCAGTTAAGGTGAGGAGGGAATGTTCTGGAA
This sequence comes from Chinchilla lanigera, assembly GCF_000276665.1. Classification (NCBI taxonomy): domain Eukaryota; kingdom Metazoa; phylum Chordata; class Mammalia; order Rodentia; family Chinchillidae; genus Chinchilla; species Chinchilla lanigera. Next base: position 7,354,587 of record NW_004955494.1, read on the forward strand.
CACTGTACAGGTAACTAAAATGAGCAAGGGAGGCCATCTTTGTGACTAAGCTCAATTGGGCATAGCTAAACTTGCACCCATTTACCATTTACCTATTACTGTAGAGAAACTTAACTGTGCCTCTAAACAGTGGGCAAGGAGGACGATGAGAAGAGCCAAGTAGGCAGCAAGGCAGAGTGGTGTTGTGGGCCCAGCTATGCTCCACTTGGACCACACCAGCCAGGCCTTCTGGGGCAGTGATACTAGTGCCTCTCACTGTGGATGCCTGGCAGATCTTGTCCCCTGCTTCCATCGTTGCCTGGTCACTCACCCAACCCAGGAAACTGTACACTCAGCGTTTTCTGGAAACTCAATAGCTGCAAGGGTCCTGGTCCTCTGGAAACTCTAGGGCTTCGGTTTCTGATCCGAGGTAAACTGAATCTGGCACCACTGGGTGGGGGTCTGGTGGGGGGGCAACACTTCCTGAATCCGAACCTGAAGCTCCTGGAGCATCATCTCTCCTAGAGCCCAGTTCTCTGCAGGTGAGTGTCTGCCTGTCTTAGTTACTTTTCTAGTTACTGAGACAAAATACCTATACCCAAAGTTATTTTATCCAGGCTACTTAGGGTGGGTAGCACTCACACCTTTAGTCCTATTGCCCTTGAGCCTAGCATTGTACCATGAATCAATCCCAGTGTCACACACTCTGGATCCAAAAAAGCTGCACCTATGACCACAGGAGCCTTTAGAGGGACATCTTTTTTTTTTTTTTGGTTTTTCTCCGGTACCAGGAACGAACTCACGACCCGCTGAGCCAAATCCCCAGCCCCCTAGAGGGACATCTAAACACAAGCCATACACTGCCCGTCTTTGGACCTTGAGGGCATGCGTCTCCCTTCCCTGTGTGCCTGGCCCTACGGGCTGTGGAATGACACTGCCTGGGTTTGACTCTGCTTTAACATGAACCTTGGGCAAAGAATTGCCCAAAATGCACCAGCCCTTGCAATTTTTTCTTTTTTGTCTTTTTTGGGACTGGGTCTCACTATGCAGTTCAGGCTGGCCTGGAGCTCACTTTGTAGCCCAGGCTGGTCTTGAACTAGCAGCAATCCTCCTGAGTGCTGGGATTACAGGTGTGTGCCCCACCATGCCTGGCTCCTTGCGGTTCTTAATGTGTAAAATAAAGATGTGAATGCTTGGTTTGTCATCAAGATTAAATAAGATGATGCACAAAAATAATACCCAAGGTACAGCTCAGTGGGCATAGTTAAACAAGATTGACTTTCTTCAGGTCTTGGCTTTTTTTGTCACAGCCCAAGCCAGGTCTGACTCCTTCCTCTGCAAACACTTCTGTCAGGTAAAGTGTGATGGCCCAGTACAGGACCCAGCCAGCCTGAATCTGGGGATTCTAGGAGGGACCTCCTGGAGCAACTTCAAGGGAAAGTCTGAGTTCCATTTGTTGAGCTGAGCCTTTTATTTTTTATTTTTTGTCTTTTTGAGACAGGGTCTCATTATGCAGTTCAGGCTGGCCTTGAGCTCACTTTGTAGCCCAGGCTGGTCTTGAACTCGCAACGATCCTCCTGCCTCAGCCTCCAGAGTGCTGGGATTACAGGTGTGCGCCACCACACCCAGCTAAGCTGGGTCTTTTATACATAGGGTTGGGTGGGGGGTAGTGGCTGGGTAGGGTGAGGTGAAGGGAGGCATGAGTTTAGGGGAGTGAGAATGTCTGAGTGTCCACAGCAATGGCTAATGTTGTGTTGTGGGCGCCTTGTGACCCAGCAGGGCAGGACTGGGCAGGTGTGCCCTGTTCTAGCAGAGTGGGCGTTGTTCCTGGGCTCAGGTGGCTGGGAACAGGAACTGGGCTGGCGGGTGCAAGGGCAGACAGGGATCAGACCTACCAATCTCTTTGTCATGTTTTCAGGGCTTCCTGTTGGACCAGGGCCCACTGTCATTTCTGTGGGTCCTGCCACAGTGCTTCCTGTACCTTGGGAGCCAGTGCAACCTATTCCAGAATATTCTACCATCAGCAGTAGCTGCCACCTGGCTTGTTTGGATTTCATGGGATGGGGTTTACCTTTCAAGTGCCCTGTGAAAAATACAAGAACAAAACTATGCAGAGATGGTCTTCTCTCCCTGAAAGGTGGAATGGCTGGTTCTGAGTGTTAAGGAGAAGCCACAGAGAATTAGAAGTATTTTTCCCCCGCAGGCTCTCATTTGAGCTATGTGAGGCCTCTGCCCGCTCCCAGCAGCCTCAGCAGTGACTCCTGCGGTAAGCAGCAATTATAACACCCTGGCCCACATTCCCTACCCGCTCCTCAGGGCCGGCTGGTCAGGCTGTCTGCAGCGATTTTCATTCCCACTTGACCAGTTTTCAGTGTAGAAAACAGAAAGCCCTCCTTCAGCCCCAGCCTTGCTGCTCAGCACCCTCACTCCCCAGAAGCCTGGGTTCCTGAAAGTGCCCTCAGGCCACGCCCTGATGGGCTGTACTCTGACTTGTGTCCTGGGTGCCATGAGGCCCCCAGCTTATCAAGTTATGAAACATTCGCTGCAGCAAGACGCACCTTGGTCCCCTGGAGGAGGAGGCCCGGGGGAGGCACCCGTGACAGGGCAGGCAGGAAGGTAGGACCTGTAGCTGCTTCCTGGCCACCTCCGCGCTGAGTCAGGTGCTGAGAAGTTAATCTCTCACTCCTGAAGCAGTCCTACCTCCTCCCCGAGAGGTACTCTCTGCCCTGCTTCTGCCAGAAGGGGAGGAATCCTGTTGCCATGAACTCTACCATCCCCAGTTGTGAGTTTCCCAGCAGCTCGGTGAGTGCTGGAGGAGGGAATGGGACAGGAAGGAGGTGGGGAGGCCCAGGGTGGTGTCTTCCTGCCCCAGTGCCTGACAAGAAGCTTTAGATTAGGTTCAGAGTAGATGAGGTGGCAGCTCCCTCCTCTCCCCAGCCTTGGCTCCTTCGGGGCCATCCCTCAGGTCACTGTCACAACTGGCACAGAATTTGCCCTCCCTGTGATACCCACAAAGGCTGGGGGAGGGGAGGACGGGCTCTCTGGCAGGGCAAGTGGTGTAGGTCGTCTTCTCACCTTTACTCAGGGTGGGCTCTGCTGAACCTGGGTGTCGTTTGCCAGGTTCCTCTTTTCTTTTTATTTTATTTATTTTATTTTACTTTTTTGTCTTTTTGAGACAGGGTCTCACTATGCAGTTCAGGCTGGCCTTGAACTCACTTTGTAGCCCAAGCTGGTCTCAAACTTGCAGTGATCTTCCTGCCTCAGCCTCCCGAGTGCTGGAATTAGAGGCGTGCGCCACCACTCCCGGGTTAAGCTTTCTCTTTTCTGAAACCCTTTCTGGATCCAAGGAAAGGAAGAATCTAGGGAAGCAGAAAGAGAAGTGACTGTACCAGACAGTCGAGAGGCCTCAGACTCTCTGTGCTTCAATTTCCTCCTCGTAAGCAAATGCAACAGGCGCTCGTTCCTGTCTCACAGACGAGAAAACTAAGCCTAGAGGAGCCGAGTCACAGGATCCCCCTGGCAGCCTCTGCAGCCGGGAGCGCCTGGGCCCCATCTCTCTCTAGCCTAGCTGGCCGCTTAAAAATAGCAGGGAGGACTGAATGGAGAACTTCCGTGGTTGCCACTGCCCACTGGTGGGGCACAGCGCCACTCCTCTCTGGCCAGGCCACAGCCAGCTGAGCCCCGGCCAGGGCTCTGGGGACGGAGCCACCACGAAGCTGGGCTGGCTCTCAGAGTCTGCCCCGGAGCCAGCTGCCACACCCTGCCCGCTGCGGCTCAGCCTCCTGCAGGGTGCCCGGCGTTCCCCGCTGAGGAAGCCGAGGGGCACTGAGAGAAAACCGCCTCTCTTGCCCCCACCTCAGAACTCTGCCTGCCACTTGCCTTGGGGGCCAAGAGTCTGGGAAAAGAAGCCGAAGACTCCCTTTCCCAAAGACTATGTTGTTGTCCAGATTTGCGGTGTCCCTGAGGCAAGCTGGGGGGGTCGGGCACATCTCATTTTTGGGGGTGGGGGTTCAAGGGCTCAAGAGCACAGCACGAGTGGGGGCAATGAGGCCACACAGGAGGAAACTACCTGCTAGCCCCAGGGGAACGGAGGGTTAGGGCAGGGCTGCAGGCCAGCTGGGGCCGGGCCCCAAAGGGGTGCGGCTGTGTGGGGTGGAGATGGTGTCAGGAGGGGATCCCTGGGGCCTCCTCTTGCTCGCTTGTCTGTGCCTGGGAGCTGCGGGGTGGTCCCCACTTACATGGAGCACAGCTGTGGGCCGCCGCCCTTGACACGGGAAGAGAAGTCTGCTCACATGGAGGAGCCCTGCAGCTGGGCCCCAGTCTCTTCATCTGTCCCTGGTGAGGCCTCGCTAGAGAGATTTAAAGGAGAGGTGCATTGGAAGGTCTGTGTGAAGCCCTGTGCACGCCGAGTCTCCTGAGAGCGCCTGTAGGAAGCTACGTCCTCTAGGGAAGTCATAGGTCCCGGAGAGCTGAGAGACAGCTCCAAGCAGAAGAGGAGGCTGTGACCCATTTTCTCATCTCGTCTTGCATGGTCAGGGCAGTGTGTCAGAAGTCCCCTCCGGGGAGGGCCTTGAGAGCCTGCTGCCACTGGATGGGTAACACGGTGACTCCCAGCCAGGAGTTTTCCTGGAACTTTCCACTACTCTGATGTGTCCCTGGATGGGCTCCCCCCGCCACCAGGAGCCCCACACTCCTGTATTTTTCTCTGGATATCTTCAGTGTACTAACGATTCCTGGCTGACACACAGAACTCTATGTGTACGCTGTCCCTGGTTGTTTTATGTCCATGTCTCACATGTAGGCGTAGGTGACTTGACAGAGTTTACAGCAGAAGATAGATTTATAAGCCATCAGGTGAGCAAAGTAGAAACAGACAACCAAGCGCACTGTGAGAAGGAAGCTAGCGTGTTTGGAGGGGGGCTTGTGTCCTGAGCATCGTCTCTGGCTCTGTGCTTTCTACCTGCCCTGGCCAATGGCTTCAGGGAAGTGACACACTAACACGTTAATATTGTCTCTTAGTTGCTGTGTACTGATCAGGCCCACAATCTTCCAAAGGAGTGTACAGTGAAGGCTTAAATACATGAGTCAAGTGGTTTGATTTTAGGGCTCCAGGAGGATCAATACATTCTCTGCGGGCTAGGACAAAGATCTTCTCTGGGTGGCCCATATTTATTTAGTTATCAAAACAAGGGTGGGAAATACTGAAGGAAGGCAGAACTGCTCAAAGACTTCTCCAGGTAAGACATTACATCAATCTAGGAGCACTATGTTATCTCCAGGAAGGCCTTCACCGCAGGAGTGAGATGCCTGCAGCTATAGTCTTTATCTAGTTCATTGAGGTTGGAGCCAGGTGTCCTTAGCTGTGGCCTTGTCTTGTCCTTTGAGACTCACAGCTTCACCTACCACTACAGGCCTCAGTGGGGACCAGTGACTCACAGAGGTTCACTTACTATGAGTCCGCAGCCCATCTCCAGACAAGGGGCCTGGACGGACTCACAAGTAAACATGAAAAGCCAATTGGTTCATTTAAATCCCGCTCAGAGCTGCTTTGTAGTGTTCCCCATCAACACACTGCTGTCCCAAGAGAACAGCCAGCTGTCCTCAGGGGTGACAGGTACCCCCAGCTCCAAGCTGTAACTTTTTTTGCATGTGGGGCATCATGCAGGATCAATTTCCCCGACCACTCTTCCGAAACAAATGCTGAAGTGGGTTCTGTAGCCATCAGACGGCCATATGGACAGAAAGACAGAACGTGGGGTACTCAGAGGTCCCTGGCCAGCAGCAGTTTTGGACACTGGTCTACACTCTGCTAAGAAGTGGACAGGTCAGAGCCAGCAGTTTTCTCAGTCATGATGCCTAGAGGTCCTGGGTGAAGGATGGGCTCACAGGCAGGCCACACAGAGCTGTCGGGGCCACAGCCCTAGGCTCACACTCATTCTCTCTCTCTCTCTCTCTCTTTCTCTCTCTCTCTCTCTCTCTCTCTCTCTCACACACACACACACACACACACACACACACACACACACACACACACGGTCCCAAAGCATCGCACCCACATGTGCTCCAGCTGTGAGTTCCCTATGGTTGTCCCGGACAGATCCTAGAAGAAAGACTAAGGCTGGGAAAGGTGATGTCAAGTACTTAGGGTCATGGAGCTGGGGGTGACAATCACTTCTGCTCTCCTTCTTTCTGCACGAATGTTTCAGAGTTGCCTGCTCAGAATCAGTCAATCAGTCCATCAATCCATCAATCAGTCAGTCATTCTTGGTCTCCTTTTCCCTCTCCTCTTTCTGTGTCTTTCTCTGAGGCACCTCACAGATTCCTCTGCACACGTACAAAAACCTCACCAGAAGTGGTCAGAAGCCCAGCACTGCCCGCTGCAGCTCCCAGTATGTCTCTGGCCCAGCCCTAACCCCTTTAGGGAAAAGTAGCTTTTCCTGTGCAAGCCCAGCATCAAGGGGCATCAGCACCTCCTCTTGCTCAGAAGTCTAAACAGGGCAGGCTGCCAGGCGTGGTGGCACACGCCTGTAATCCCAACACTTGGGAGGCTGAGGCAGGAGGATCACTGCAAGTTTGAGGCCACCCTGGGCTACAAAGGGAGCTCAAGGCCAGCCTGAACTGCATAGCAAGACTCTGTCTCAAAAAGACAAAAAATAAAAAATAAATAAACAGGGCAGGCTTATTGTCTCACAAGCGTTCCAGTCAGTTGAAGTGAGGGATATATTTCTAAAATGATGAGATGTCCCTGGAGTCATTCACTCAGCATTCGTCCATTCATGTCACCAGCCCAGGGAGCACAAGGGTGGAGGTGGAGAAGGTAGAGGACTTCAGGATGAGGATGTATCTGATGACAGTCTGTCATCTACAGCTGCAGTGAACCTGCTACCGAGCTAGGATGCTCTTGAGAAGGGGAGGCCTCTCTCATCTGAGGCTCAGGTGGGTCAGGTCAGTGCAGGCTTCCAGAGAGGTGAGTGACTTCCAGGTAGATGAGTGAAGTAAAACTCTTACATCTGTGTAGGATTGATTGATTGATTGATTTTTAGTTTCAGAGGATTGAAACTTAGGGCTCGCACACCAAGCTACATCTTGATAGTTTTTTGTTTTTTGTCTTTTGTCTTTTTGAAACAGGGTCTCACTGTGTAGTTCAGGCTGGCCTTGAGCTCACTTTGTAGCTCAGCTTGGGCTCGAACTTGCAACGATCCTCCTGCCTCAGCCTCCCGAGTGCTGGGATTATAGCCGTGCCCCACCAGGCCCAGCTCTAAGTTACATCTCTAAGTTACCCTTTTTATTGATTACTTTAAAAAAATTTTTGAGACAGGGTCTTGTTAAGTTGCTAGATTACCCTCGAAGTTCTCCTGGCTCAGCCTCCCAGAGTGCTGGGATTACAGGCGTGCATCACCACGCCCGGCTACATCTGTGTTTTACAATTTAACATGAGAAGACTGACAAACAAATACCGTTTCATAATGAGAACAAAATGACTCTGCAGGGTGAGCTAGGCTAGCTCAGTAGGCGGCTGTTGGCAGCCCTGGCCCTCAGCCCCGGCCCTCTGTGGTTTGCTGTTCCTGGCTTCCTCCACACCCACAGTGGAAGCCTCAGGCTCATGGCAGGAAGGAATTAGAAGGGTTTGATGCCGATGGGGAGGAAGGGCTGGCTTCCTGCGCCTCCATGCAGGGCATGGTGTGTCCACCCCTAGCGGGTCTTCCCCGGGGGACCAGGTTCATGCTCTTACTACGATGCTTGCTTAATCGGGGGTGACTTGATCACCAGATCATTCAGCGATGTCTGCCGACAGTTTGGATTGTCACAAGCAGAAAGCAGGAAGGGGTGCTCCAGCATCCAGTGAACACACAGGACCGGAGTGCCCCTGAACAGCACAGCCCCTGCCTGGCCCCTGCCATGCACACAGAATGCGGCAAAGAATCACCCATCCCAGAGGCTGAGGCTGGGACACCCTGTCACAGGAAACAGCGGACCCCTGTCTGCAGGGGATGTGACGCAAGAGTCCCGGTGGATGTCTGGAACTGCGTAACTGAAGCCTCGAGAAATGAACCTTGGACGAGGGAGGGCTACTGTGTGATGTTCTGCAGGGACAGGGCTGTCCTAGAGGTGGGTTATGACCACCCAGTTGTTGTTATTATTATTATTATTCTGGTGATTGAACTCAGGACCTTTGCACTAAGCTACAGGCCCAGCCCTTTTTATTTTTTTCTATTTTGAGACAGACTCTCAGTCAAGCAGTCAGTTGCCTGGGCTTGGTTTGAACTTGCAACCCTCCTGCCTCAGCCTCCCACAGGGCCACCATGCCCAGCTTACCACCCAGTTCTTGCTGTAGGGGCTCTCTTGCCTCGCTCCACATCTCTGCAAGTGGTGACCCTCATCCCACCCCTTCTCCCACTCCTCTGGTTCATTAGATAGAGCAGGCACAGCACCTGGCCCCTAGGACTTTCACAGACTCATCAAAATAGTCTCATTTATTTTAAAATTGGAGGGGAGTCTCATGGCAAAATAATACGAATCAACAGTGGTTGTTACATTACATATTGCTATCCTCAACTACATTGCTCAGATTACCCGATGTAAGAATGAAAGATTGCTCAAACCATTATAGGGAATACGAAAATAATTCTTCAGTAAAACAGTAGAGATAATACAGAGTTTCACTAGACAAGATGGTAGGAGTTCACCATTGTAATTTCATTGCATATTGTTACCTTCAAATCAGAGACTCTGTATCACTTTGAATGTTCTTGCTTTGATTTGTTTATGTTCATGATACTGGTATGCTGCTACTGTTCTATTTCTTTGTTTGTTTGTTTCTCATTTACTACTCTCTTTAAAATAAAAAAATAAAATGAAATTGGAGGGGAGAATCTCCTTTAAGGTCTACTTTAAGGAGGAAACTTTGTGTGTGGTGTTGGAGAGGGAAACCGGGGCTTGCGCACACTAGGTAAACACTGCCGCTAGAAGGCATCCTCAGCCCGGCAGAGAAAGTGTTTGAATATGCTGCAGTCCCCACATGGTTTCAGATATTGTTTCTGTGGAGGAAGGTGCTGGCGGAGTCTGAGGGCTGAACATCTGCCCTGGAGTGGCTCCGAGTGGCCCTGGGCAGAAGCTGTTCCTCAGGCTGGAGATAGGTATGGAATGAATGGCTTCACCATCCTTCCCAGAACCATCTTTGCATGGGCTATGCCATTGTGCACACCCTGCCCCCTTACAGAGCAGCCTCCGAGCAAGAGGACCGTGATGGCAGGTGAGGCAGGGGTAAGCTGGTGGGACAGGCATTTTTCACTTATAGTTTTTAAGGCTCATTATTTTCCAGATAGGTCTTACTTTCAGGGAAGCATGGTAGATAGAGGTAGATAGATAAGAAAACTGAAAGCTGGGTATGGGGTGGAGCACACCTATAATCCCAGCACTCGGGAGGCTGAGGCACGAGGATTGCTGTGAGTTCAAGAGTAGCCTGGGTTACATAGTGAGTTCAAGCCCAGTCTGGGCTACATAGTAAGACCCTGTCTCAAAAACAAAGAAACAAACAAACAAAACTCCCCCAACCCCAAAAAAACCAAACCCTGAGATTTAGAAACACTAATAATTTGCCCAAAGTTAGCAAGCTATACAGCCAAAAAGTTGGGTGGAAAATCTATGATTCAAAGTTAGTTTTGGCTACACTGGTTGGAATGCAAGTTGGCCATTGACTCCAGACTAGTGGCAGCAAACCAATGACACATGTTGTTTTTCTTGTAAGACAAAAAATGTCAATGTACGAGTTGTTTTTCCTAAATCAAAACCTCAGTTTTCAGGTTTCATTGCAGTGGTGGCACTTTCCGTTAAGTAGGAGGGTTCTGGGTTGCAGTTTGGGCCCTTGCCTCTGAAAGGTTCACCACTGCTGCCCTGGACTGTTCTGTGCGTGTGGTGTACATTTACATTAGGACTGTTTGTTTGTTCATTCGTTCATTCAATCTACACTGAGCCCGAGGCCTGCACTGGAAGCTCAGATGACAAATAAAGTCAGGTACAATCAGAGCGTCCTGGAACCAGCTAGGAGAAGAAACGGGGAAGGGAACTATCCGTTGTAGAAAATCTGCCGTCAGAGGGCTTTGCCACATGTAAACACAATGTCCCGGGAACTGTGAGGGAAACCTGCCCTCTCCCAGCCTTGATGATGGCCCTTTATACTGCCCAAAAGCTGCCTCTCTGCCAGGAATCTGGGCAAGTCCCTTGCATGGCCTGGACTTGACACAGAGGCCCAGCTGCAGATGCAAACCACAGGAAGTCACGGGTCTTGGGTGTGGACCTTAAACTCTGACTGGCTAACGTTTCCCAGCCCTACTCCCTCCTGTCTCTGGAAGGCTGACCTATTGTCCCACTGGGGTCAGGATGTCCACTCGTCTCTTCTTGAAGCGCCCACATGTGTCTTTCTCTTGTTCCCAGCAGAGGGATGAGGGAGTGCTCAGCCCCAACACTGACGGCCACGGCAGGAAGAAGGATGGGCAGCCCCAGAGTTCCGGCAAGGGCAGCAGCAGCGGCAGCAGCCACCTGGCCTATGGCGTCTTGGACATCCCTCCGTGGTATCTCTGCATCTTTTTTGGGATCCAGGTAAGGCCACCCAGCAGGCACTCGGTCCAAAGAGTCTCTGCCTTAAAAGTTCCACCAGTGCACAGCGAGATCAAGCCAGTCAACATGACCAGCCTCAGTTGCTGGTGTAGCTTCCATGTTGTTGGCCTCTGGGGGAACTCAAGACCCCTCAGTCTCTTTCTCTCTAGGGGATGAGGATGAGTACTTAGAGAAGGGTTCTTCCCCATGCTGGGCTAACTGGCCCCTTGTTCTCTTGAATGGGCTGTAAGGGTCCTTGGGAGGCCTGAGAGGTACTAGCTCAAGTACCTTCCTTGAAGCAGTTCCTGCCAGCTGTAGCTTCTGTCTGATTCAGCTTTCACCACATGCTTCGGGTTCTCTAAGGTCAAGAGATTTACTGGCTAACAGGAGGGAGTTGGCCCTTCTGCTTGGTTCAGCTGTTGGTTTGTTAGCCAGTGTTGCTGGGGATGGTAGGAGATAGGAAATGAAACACTGCTGGGCTCTTGGCCTGGAGGACATTGTGGCCTGTAGTGATCTAGCTCACAGGAAGTGAAAGACACATTCACAAGAAGACACGCAGGATCAAACTTCTCAGTTATCCCAAGGGGACACAGGGGCAACAGCCAGGCTTGTTAACAGACTGTCCCTTTGTCCCTTGAGACTGGAGTGGTGTGGCGAAGGAACTGGAACTGCTCCTTGAGGTGGACCTGGTCATGCACTTCACTGCTGCCTCTGTCCTCTCCTGTTGTCACCCATGTGGCTGGAGAGGCCTGGGTCTGTCTCTCTCTCTTCAGGGGTGCAGGTCCAGGCCTCTTCTGGGGCCCAGGCTTGTTCCATGTGATGCAAACAACCTGCTCTCCTCCTCCGGCATGGGGCAGTGCAGGTCTGCATCCTGAAGGACTAGTACAGTCTGAGACCATCTTTGCCCAGGGGCAGAGGGAGTGTGGGAAGGCAGGTAGGTGCAGTACATGGATACAATTTTGTTTTCTTTTGTTTTTGTTTTTCTTCCACTACCAGGAATTGAACTCACGACCTTGCGCTTGCCGGCAGGCGCTGTGCCGCTGAGCTAAATCCCCAGCCCCATGGATACATTTTAATTTTTCTTTTTCCTAAGGAAAAATGTCCAACTTTTCTTGTGGGTTAATTTAGTTCACATTAAAGTTTGGGATCAAAGTCTCCTGAAATAAGACAATGATAATTTGGCTTCCACTCCCTCCTTTGTGCAAAGGTCACACAGTGTGGTCCGAAGGACTGGCCCAGACAAGGCAAAATCAGGCATTCTGAGTCTTGTGGTCTACTTCTACCATCACAGTACCCTAATGGCAGCTTTGCATGGCCCTGCCCCTCACAGTAAGCATAGGAAGCTTCTTTCTTTCCTTCCTCCCTCCCTTCCTTCCTTCTTCCCTCCCTTCCTTCCTTCCCTCCTTCCTTCCTTCTTTTCTTCCCTCCTTCCTCTTTCCTTCTTTCCTCTCTTGACAGACCCAACAGCTAAGCCAAGCCAAACCAAGCCTCCTAACCCTGGCTTGACTCATGCCATAATTGTACAGGTGCAGTTACGGTGCAGAACCCACTCTATGGAATAAACCTACAACTGCACATTGGTTCCTCCTGATGACAGGAGAGCAGAAGGATTCTGCCAGCACCAGGAACACAGGGCACTGTGCAAATGTTGGCAGAGACCTGATCTAAGTTATCAGACAACAGGCTGGATTGGAGCAAAGGAGAGAAGCAGGTGGATTCACACGTCTTTGTTCTCAGAAAGTTGGGTTCAGGCCTGGTCAAACTTTCTGCTCTGAGCTAGAGGAAGTGAGATAGTGGGCCATTCCTGACTGGTCTTGATTGCTTGGCCTCATATCTATTTATTATCTATCTATCTATCTATCTATTTATCTATATCTATCTATCTATCTGTCAATCTATTATCTATATCTATCTATCTATCTATCTATCTATCATCTTATCTATCCATCATCTACCTTTCTGTCACCTGTATCTAATTCATTCCCTTGATAGGTGAAGCCACCTGCTATGACTTTCTACCCTGCTCCTAACTCTGTCCCACCTGCGGAAGTGCAAACAGCCTTTGGAACACTAACAGTTCCAAGTCAGTGTGCAGGCCTCCCTTGTCAGTGGTTGCTCCTGCCATGGGCCTCGTGTACTGATGAGCCTCTTGTCCCTCTCCCACTCTGAACGCCCCACTTGGTTCTGGTTCTGCCCCCTGTGCTTGTGGGCTTGCCTTGGCTTCTCCTCGAAGAGAGCAGTTCCCGTGTCAGGGCCCTGCCTGCATCCCAGTGGCTCTGGCTTCTTACTGCCAGGTCTCTCTGGTCTGGATGTCTGGTCTGGACTGCTTGTCTGCATCTTTGCCTGCCACTCCTTGCATGCCCCTCCCAGACCAGCCTCAGATCTCTTACCTCTGACCCTGGGGAGGGGTCCCCTCCAAGGACTGGGCTGCTTGGCCTGCCCTCCTGCTTAGGGGAGTGAGGGGCGGCAGGCACCACGGTACCCACACGCTCATCTCCTCGCTCCATCCACAGCACTTCCTCACAGCCCTGGGGGGCCTCGTGGCCATACCGCTCATCCTGGCCAAGGGCCTGTGCCTGCAGCATGACCCTCTGACCCAGAGCTACCTCATCAGCACCATTTTCTTCGTCTCTGGAATCTGCACTCTCCTGCAGGTGTTTTTAGGAGTCAGGTAGGTAAAACCGCTCCCCCTGGATTGTGGCCCTGACCTGCCAGGGTATCTGTGTACAACGTCTGCTTGGTCGGTTGCTGGGGAGATGATGAGGAAGTTAATGTGCAGGCCTCCCTTGGAGGAGCAGCTGAGCCTGAGCCAGGGTCCAACATCCACTTCCAGCACCTACAATCTATGTTAGGTGCTGACTGAAAGAAACACAAATTAAGATTGGCTTGGGGGAAAATATTTTCTTTATTAATTAAAAACACCACACCAAGAGAAAACAGGGTGAATCTGTGCCACGGGAACATGGCCACCCAGGGACCCCAACGCCACAGGCCTTTCTCCCAGTTTCTACTCAGGCCTCCCCCTAATATCTGTGAGGCCCTGATGGAGACTCATCTATTCCACGTGTAAATATTAGAAACTTATAACCCTAGCAGGAAAACTGAAATAAAATATGTCCCAATCATCCTACCTAGAAGTATGGGTTTGGAATGAGATTTCTCTGACTCTTTGGAGGTCTGCTTTGGGACCTGCCACCAGTGTGAGATTTGATCCAAATCACAGGTGTCTCTTACACACGAATGTGAACACCCCAGCCTGCTCATCCCAAGTCACACTACCGTAAACGTCGTCTGGTCATCCTTTGGGCCTAGGGGTGCAGAACTGCTTCAGGATCTGCAGGAGAGACCTAGGTAAGAGGCCCAAGCAGCTCAGGAAGGGGCTCAGGTATATCTGAGCAGAGAATTTCGGGGACTCAGTGGCGAGGGTATGTGTCCCATCAGCCTGCAGACTGCTCCCATACAGAGCCAGAGTGGACAGTCTAAGGCTTAAGACCAAGTGCATGTGCATTCTTCTTCTGATAGAGGGCAGGACTCTGCCAATGCAGGGTTTCTCACACATAGGCTTCCTGCACATGTGCACAAGTCAAGGCCCCCATGGGGCAGCAAAGCCAGTGGGATGCATGTAGCTACATATAGGATGAGACTTCTTATGGGAATTGTTGTGTGCTGTTAGGGAGCCAAGAGCTCCATGGTCTGCCACCTGTCTGCTGGAGAACCAGGGAAGAGGGTGGTGTGATTTGGGCTGAATCCAAAGGCCTGGATTACAGGGTTCATGGTGCAGGGTGAGAGGTCAATGGCCTGAAATCTGGAGGCCCAGGAACGTCAGGATCTGAGGGCATTTGAAGATGGTGTCCCGGCCCAAGAACAGTGGGAGAAGCTGCACTTCCATGGACATTTTGTTCTATTTGGATCTTCAACAGCTGGGCTGAAACCAACCCATACCAGTGTAGGAGAACTTACTCAGCCTACTGATTCGAATGCCAATCTCTTCTGGAAACACTGTCACAGATACACCGAAGAATGGCTTACCAGCTTTCTGGGCATCCCTTAACCCAGTCAAGTTGGCATAAAACTAATGTAATCTACAGGAGTGCTGAGTACTGAAATAGTTATCGCCCATAAGTGAGAGGGTACTGCTCTAGCTTGTCTCACATTTTAGAATTCCAGTTAAGAGCTCTGATTGGCCCAGCTTGAGTCAAATGCCCAGCTCTGGACCTGCCAGGGCGATAAATATGACACTCATGTTCAGGAAATATTCCCAATGAAGTGAAGAGGAACTGGGTGTAGACATTCACTGAGCTGGTAATGTGGTTTGGGACATATGAAATAAAGCCACAGGGGAACAAGGAGTGATTACAATATAGAGTGAATGTTTAATTTAAAAAATTATTATAGTAAAAGACATATTGCCCTTAACCCCCCTCAAAATACTCTCCCCCAGTACCGAGGATATAGCTCAGGGGCACAAGTGCCTGCTTGGCAGGCACAAGGCACCGAGTTCTATTCCCAGTACCAAAAAAACCCCACAAAAATATTCCCACTTGCTTGGAACATACTTATCCCATTGTTCTGGCCACTTTCTGAAGCAGTGCTGGAAGTCTGCTTTTGTGGCTGTCTTTACAAGGTATGATCACAAATATAGTGAATGCCAAATATAGTGAATCCAGTGCAAAGGCAGGCTTATACAAACATCACAGTGTGCACTCATGAACCTGATTCACCTGATCTGCCCCATCAAAATGACCAGGAAAGGTAAATGTTTCAAATAAACTCAGGACATCAAGGCAGCCATGAGAATGCAACTAAAGACACCCACCAAAGAGAACTTCTAGACTGCTTTAGAAAGTAGCAATAACAGTGGGATAAACGTTTTCAAAGCGGGCGGGTCGGAGGAGTATTTTGAGGAGGCTTAAAGGTAATACGTTATTTATTTATTTTTGGTACCAGGAATCGAACTTATGACCTCACACTTGCCAGGCAGGCGCTGTGCTGTTAAGCTATATCCTTGGCCCGGTAATACTTCTTTTGATATAATACTTTTTTTTAAAAAAAAAATTTAAACATTCACCCTATTTTTCAGTCATACCCCATAAATGCACCTGCTTTCTGACAGTATCGTTGAGATAATGAGGTCTATAATCAGTAGAATCATCTTTGGAGTTTTGAAACCATCATGTGCTCTTTATGCAATGTGGGCTGGTGTTAGCACACCGAGTAGAATGGCATCCTCTGACTCGAGAGACAGCCTGAGCGGAAGTCTAGAAACTGTGGCTTCCCCGCAAGGCCACAAACTCTCTCTTTACATTTCTTACCACAACTCTGCCTGACTCAACCCTCCGTGACCTTACACAGGCTTCCTTGTGTTACCATCTTAGCTCCCCTCTGTGGGTCCTATTTACTTCCTTCATGCCGAGCATGCTTGTCCAGGGTCTCCTTTCTTTAACATCTCTTTAGTTATTCAAGGACAGATCCAGATTTGTGGTGCCTCAAGCTTGTTAAGGTTTTGATGTCCCTTTAAGAAAAAGAACAGAAAATTACACCGCATTGTCATGGCTGCCTTGGTGTCCTGAATAGATTGGAAATATTTACCTTTCCTGGTCATTTTGACGGGGCCAGATCTGGTGAATCAGGCTCGTGAGCACACACTGAGTTGTTTGTATAAGCCTGCCTTTGCACTGGATGGCACAGAGGCATTCACTGTACTTTTGATCATACCTTGTAAAGACCGTCACAAAGGGAGACTTCCAAAATCATTTAAAAAGGAGAACAGGGCCAGGTGTGGTGGCGCATGCCTATAATCCCGGCACTCAGGAGGCAGGAGGGTCGTTGCAAGTTCAAGACCATTCTGGGCTACAAAGTGAGCTCAAGGCCAGCCTGAACTGCATAGCGAGACCCTGCCTCAAAAAGACTAAATAAATAAATAAATAAATAAAAATAAATAAAAAGGGAACATTTATTTATATAGAAAAGGTAGTCATTGCTAATCACAAATTGTAAAAACCCAATAAAGACCACAAATTCCAAAAAGTAGTACGTTTTTCTCATGTAGCTATCTGACAGTCATATTCTCCTATCCTTCCTCTTATACTCTTTAATCATCATTATTTTGTAGTGAGATGGAAACATAGTTCAGCTCTTCTTCCAGGGCGGGTTAGTCCAAACTGTTCATTATTGCTAGTTGGGGTGTGTTATGACTTCACACATAGACTATAGTAGTGCTATAGGTTTGTACCCTACAAATATAGGAGTTCTGACAAATTCTGTTGTACACGATCCTTATCAAAAGCTTTTAAAATGCATGGTGCACTTGAAAGTGTGTATGGGCTACATTAAGTAAAACTTTTTTGTGTGTGTGGTACTGGGGACTGAACCCAGGACTTTGTACTGTCAGGCAAGCTACTGAGTTACATCTCCAACCCTTTTTATTTTTATTTTGAGACAGAGTTTCAATAAGTTGCCTAGGTTAAAACTTGTAATCTTCTTGCCTCAGTCTCCCAAGCAGGTGGGATGATAGGCTTGTGCTACCATACTTGACAAAAGAATATTCTTGATAGGACATTCCATTTTGCCTAGACATCAGTGAGAACCAAATCTTTACCAACTGTGCATATCAACTTGTCCACAGATAGCTTCTGGCTCCATATATTTCAAATCTTCCTTTTCAACCACTGCCCATACATGCTGAGTGCCAGGTTCCAAAGGGTACACGACATCACGATGCCACCTGTGGTCCTGCACCTTTGTGTCGTAACATCAGATAAGCTGGCACAGCAGTAGGAGGAATATTTCTGGAAACCGTGATTACACAAAGACGGCTAACAATAAATTAACTATGCAAGGTCTTTCAGGGTCTCAAACCACATAAATAAATCTTAATATATTCTAAAAATAGGTATCCTGATTTAACTTCCCTTTTGCCAAATCCTAAAGGTGTTTATGGCCTTTTAAATGCCACCTGAGGCAAGGGTTAGACGTGGGATATTGGCAGTGGAAAGAGACCTGTACCCAGTGCTGGTTGAAACCTTTTGCCTTTATAAATTACACAAAGGCACCTTGCTGCCGGATGTGATGGTGCCTGTAATCCCAGCACTTGGGTGGCGGACACAGGAGGGTCACTGTGAACGTGAGGCCAGCTTAGTCTACCTGCCAAATTCAAGACCAGCCCGGAGGGCTGGGGATTTAGCTCAGTGGCACAGCACCTGCCTGGCAAGTGCGAGGTTATGAGTTCTATTCCCGGTACCGAAAAAAACCCCCCAAAAACAAAACAAAACAAAAAAGACCAGCCTGGAGCAGAGTGAGAACCTCTTCCAAAAAAACAAAACCGGAACCAGTCAACCAAACAAAAACAAAGGCACATTGCTAGCAAACACATTGCCGGGTTCTTGTCTATAATTTAGAGGGAATCATGCAAGAGAGGAGCCCCTCACTGTCAATCTGATTCCGATCTCACTTGTGCCAGGCCCGTGCTCAGCCCAGGGCTTGCCAAGGAAAACAGAAAACATTCCCCAAAATCTGCTTCTCCCTGTGCCTTGTGAAGAGAAAACAAGTTCCAGGATAAATCCGTGTCAAATTCATCAAAGCTTGACAAATGTAGACCAACAGGTTGGCCAATTGTTCCCAGGGCTCATGGAGAGCAGGCAGCCTCAAGGAAAATACTCTTTTCTAGAGTGATCTTTTATGCTTTCAGACCAAAGCACTTTTCAGAGTTGTTCCTTGCAACTCATTTCCAGGAGATATAAGGATATCTTCCCTCCTGTGGAGATAAGGATACTGGTGCCTCCATCTTTGGCAGGTTATTTCCTTTCTCCTCTTCCTTCTTTTTTCACCTTTTCTGTGAGCCAAGATTTCTCCCAAAACCCCCACCAAGGACTCAAAGTACAAAGTTCCCTGTGATTTGTCTCACAGGTTCCTCAAGTCCAAACCCTTCTGGCTCTCAGCATGGGGCCTGGAATGTAAGACCACAGAACCTTAAGCCACGGAAGCTTAGGCCACAGAAACCTTAGGCTGCAGAACATTAGGCCGTGGAACAGTAGGCCAGGGAGAGCCCTGGTGCCCAGATCTGGATACCAGGGATCTCCTACTCTGCCCAGCTCCTTGAGGAGTTACAAATACAAAACCCTGCAGTGTGGGAGCCCACTCCCCTAACTCCAAGATTAATTTTAATTATGGGAAAGTTTTGAGGTTTGAGAAACTGGACACCTGAGTTCTAGTCCTGGTTCTGTGCTGTGGGAACTTGGACAGGTCATTTATCTCCTCAAAGACCTGGGTGTTTCATCTGTAAAATGAAGGATTGAACTAGATAATGTATAACAGTTCCTTTCACCTCTGATACCGCAGACACTTAGGATGTTGACAGAGAAAATGAGTAACTGTCCTATTTTAGCTGGATAATGGGGCATGAAATAGTCCATGGGTCACCTTCTTGCAAGTTCTTTGGGAAAGCACAAACTACCAGGAAATCAGGTCCAGGGAACTTACACCCTCATTAAATGTGCAAATAAGGAGGGAAATAAAATTAAATGGAATACAACCATGATAATGTCTTTGGAGTAAGGAAGGAAAAAATTAAGGTAGAAATGAACTTCAGGGCTGGGGATATAGCTCAGGGGTGCAGTGCCCGCCTGGCAAGCCTGAGGCCCTGAGTTCAGTTCCCAGTACCAAAAAAGAAAATAGTAAAAACAAAAAAGACCAAAAAAAAAGAACTTGAGCTTGGTCCCACCCACAGAAATGGGTTTTCCCTCTCAGATCTAGCCACTGCCTGGAATGCATAGGTTGTAAAGTGTAGTTTATGAATCAAAGGCCAAGTAGATTTGGTTATCTGCTAGCCAGCATTTAATGATATGCTTTTTCAAAGATAAGAAATAAAAATGCTAGTGTTGCAATAAGATTTCAGAAGGTCTTAGTGGTTAAAACGGCACTAACTCATTTCCAGGAACTGACGAGAGGCAATGGCTGCTGCTGTGGTGTAAGAGCTGAGCGCCTTGCCTGGTGTGGGCCTGGCCGTTGTATCTTGGGCTGTGCAGACAGCTTCCTCCCTGGTATGACTTCAGGGGTGTTGGGTGGGTCCCTTAAAGGCCTTCCTTACTTGCTCCTTACTTCTGAAATTCATTGTTTCAAAATGAGGCATTAACTTCAAAGGCCGGTCATTAGAGGGAATAAAATAGGGACCATGTGTAATTCTAGATTTTAACTCTATCTCTGCAGTTATTCAGGATTTTTGCCTCGCAATTTCTTATTCTGGAGTGAGTGCAGGCAGTGTGTCTCCATTTCCATTATCCTTGGACCGTATCAAATGTGGAGAACATACTCCCGCCACAGGATGGTTCAGACAGCTCGTGCTTACTTACAGACAGTTTTGTCTGAGTCAGCCCTGGCCCGTGGGCCTTTTGAACACTTCTGCTTGCCCTGCTTCTGCCTGTCCTGGTCCTGTGGGAAGGCCTTGCCTGCCGCTAAAGATCTGCAGCCAGGTCTCCCAGGGCGCCCCTGGAGCTCTGACCTGAGCATCAGAGTGGCGACTGTCAGGAGTACAAGAGTGAGCTGGGAATCAGTCATCTTGGAGGAAGGAGAGGAGACTGGGGTGCCCTAAAGAGGGCAGCTAGCTGGATCTGGGCTAGGTAGTTCCGCCTGGAGAATGCGTTTGAAGGGCTCCCACACAAGTTAGCAAATCCTCCCTGACTGAGGTAGGGAGTTCAGTAAAAATGAACAAAGTCCTCGTTGCCCAGTAGTGGAGGACTTGAGGGTCTCGCTGTGCCCAGATTCCTCACTAAAGAAATTCCAGAAGAATGAGTGAACCTTTCCGTATGTTACCGAGCCTCTGCTCCCCTTCTGATATATTTCACAGCGAGGCCCCTGGATGTCCTCCTCTGCCCTCTCACTGGACTGGCCCTGAGAAGCGGGCATCAGGTGATGACCAGATGGAGCTGGATTCCAACAATACTCAAGCTCCGGGCACATCTGTCACCAAATGGTGACACCTTTCTGTTGCCCCCAAGTCTCTTCATGGGTCTCACCCCAAACCCCAGCAAGGGCTCACCCTCCCCAGCTTCCTGGGCACACAGGACCCATGGCCCAAGCTGGTGGACACTCCGTGCACCTTGTTCTCTCCACCCTGGTAACTTTTTCATTTATTTTCTCTGGGAGCCATAAGTTTCTGTGAGGAAAAACTTTTTCCAAAAAGCTTGAGAATTAAATTAGAAATTGTGTTGGCCCCAACATTTATTCTTCATGCCAACATAAAAGCATAGCACTATATGTGCAGTTGCGTACCCTCCCTTTTTAAAATTAATTCATTTATTTTGGGGTCTTGTTTGGAGACAGGCTATATGTAGCAGCTCAGGCTGTATCCCAGGCTGGCCTTGAACTCACAGCGATCCTCCTGCCTCTGAATGCCGGGATTACAGGCGTGCACTACCATGCCCAGCTTCCCTCCCCACTGTTATTTATTTTTTTAAAATTTAATCTAGATAGAGGTACTTTACAAATATTTAGATTAATAACATTTTATTACATCAAAGGAAGAGTACAGCAGTCTGGATAAATCCTTACAAAAACAGTAAGACCCGCTGTAATTAACTTTGGGAGTTAGGATACGACACTTAAACAAGCCGGAGTCTTTAGATTGTGATTGCTACCTTATATCCCAATGGGTGGTTTCTTTGTTTTGTTTTGTAAATATGTACACACACCAGCAGGCCATTGTTCCTGGGCAAATCCCTAGTGATGCAACAGTGTAAGCAAAGCGGATCACTGTAAGTTTTTAAAAGAATGTGTTGATCTCCTCCAGGGAATCTTATTTTTTAAAAAGTTAAAGACAAAAATAAAGGTAAATCCACACACCAAATAAATCCAGTTTTGGCTTTATTTAGCATTGACTATACAATACTCTGGAACTACATGTTTATAACCCAACATTTTACTTTAATGTCTACAAAAGGAGGTTTTGTTTATTTGTTTGTTTGTTTTTTCCAGTACCAGGAATTGAACTCACTACCTCGCACTTGCCAGGCAGGCGCTGTGCCACTGAGCTAAATCCCCAGCCCCTACAAAAGGTGTTTTAAGTGTGTACTTTATTTTATTTTTATTTTTTTAAGACAAGGTCTTTCTATGCAATTCAGGCTGGCTTTGAGCTCACTTTGTAGCCCAGGCTGGTCTCAAACTTGCAACAATCCCCCGTCTCAGCCTCCCGAGTCCTGGGATTACAGGCTTTAAGTGTGTATTTTAAACACAGCAGTTGAACTGAGTGTATTTGCTGAGACACGCTGGGAATTTCCTGTCTTACCCTTCAGATAGCTTCTCCATTCCCAGTCACTGAACCATACAATCAACAGAAATGAAGAACTTGGTAGAGCAAATGCTTGTTCTCTAAAATTGTTGCTCTGGCAACCACTAGTACAAAGTGTAACTTATTTGTCAGCACAAACACTGAAAAAACATTGAAACACTCCCTTTTATAAAACAATTTATGCTGACATGACATAAACTAGCCCCTCATACTAATATAAGGGATAACCTTGGATTATTTCACTATAGCGTTAAAATGCACAATTTAAAACCCCTTAACAGCAGACTTGGGGTTCTGGCTATCTGCTTCAGAATCTGACCATTCCAAGAAGAAAAAGGTATAAAAACTTAAAATGAACAATAATAAGCTCAGTCTTTTTTTTTCTTTTTTTGGGGGGGGATCTTTTTTGAGACAGGGTCTCACTATGCAGTTCAGGCTGGCCTTGAACTCACTTTGTAGCCCCAGCTGGTCTCAAACTCTCAAGGATCCTCCTGCCTCAGCCTCCCAAGTGCTGGGATTACAGGTGTGCGCCACCACGTCTGGCTATCTCTCCATTTCAACAAATACCTTCCTGTAATAGCACTTTTAAAAAACTAATCACTTAGCATTCCCTAGAAGAGATGTATTCTCATTTAACCATTTGCTATTAAAACACTTTAAATTGTTCCAAATTTTCATGACTATTGTTATGATGACCAATGTGATTCATGAATCTGAGTAATGTAAACATTTATGTATTTAAAGGCAGAAAAAAGACTAGAAGAAATGTTGAAGCTTATTTCTGGGTGGTATACATGATATATGAGCAATATCATCTGTGTGCTGATAAAGTTTGTCCAGTCACCAATAAAAAGAAGACAGGAACAAAAGGTTAATGTTTGTTTCTGAGTTATAGAATTGTGGTGATTTAAATTACTCTTAGCATTTTTCTGTGTTTGCAATTTACTTTTCTTCAAAGTATATGCATTATTTTATTTTATTTTATTTTATTTTGAGACAAGGTCTCACTATGCAGTTCAGGCTGGCCATGAGCTCACTTTGTATCCCAGGCTGGCCTTGAACTCACAACAGTCCTCTTGCCTCAGCCTCCCACGTGCTGGAATTACAGGCGTGTGCCACCACAACCGGCAATGCATTATTTTTTGTTTGTTTGTTTTTGTTTTTCTTCCGGTACTAGAAATCGAACTCACGACCTTGCGCTTGCCAGGCAGGCGCTTTGCTACTGAGCTAAATCCCCAGCCCCGACAATGCACTATTTTATACCTGGGAAAAAACTAACATTCACAGCAAGCATTCACAACATTATTGAGCCTAGTATCAGGACATGTTTTGTGAGCCACACCCTCGGAATCTGCCTGGGAGCAAAAGTCCAATATCTGCCCATTAGCATCTTGGAGGGGCTGGGAGTGTGTGCAGTCTTTATAACTTCATCTCCTTTTCTTCACCTGTTTCTTTGTGATGACCACAATGAAAGCCCATGAGACAGAACGGGCAGGCATCTCTGTGTTTGGAGCAGACCTGAAGGGAGGACAGCTCTGAATCCAAGGTCTTGGAGATCAGAGTTGCACTTAGGCCAGTGGGTGATGCGTTTAAAGAAGGTGGATCAACCACTTCCTTCCCTTCCAGAGGGCTTCCTTCTAGCGCAGGCAAACGCTCTCTCACCCTTCTCTCAGTAATACACATGCACTTCGGCATTACTGACTGCTGTGCCAAAGCGAGTGGTTACAATGTCATTTTCTTTCCCCGCCTTCACTCCCGCCACACACAAGCACACGTCCTTCCTCCACAGAGGTCGGGCCTCGGTGGCGCGTTGTAATGACGGTGATGCCGTTTGGAGCAGAGTTTTTTCCTGCCTAGCTTTTGCTTTCTCAGAGGTTAATATCTTTCTGTTTTTAATCTACTGAATTTTCTGTGCACTTATTTTAAATTCAGTTCTAAACACTCTATTGGTCTAAGTCTTTTCCTAGAAATTTCATTCCCATCAGGCATTTCATCAATATCATCTCCTTGATCAACTTTCTTGCAGAGCTCTCTGATTAGCGGAGTCTGAAATGCTTGCTCCATGTTCCGGGCACTCAGCTGGCATCCTGAGGTTCCCTACACCCACATGCTGGGAATTCACCTTATGTTATTTCTCTATTGGATCATTTATTTCCATGTCTTCCTCTCTTTTTTTGTGGAACACATAATCTAGGAGCTCTCTGAGTGAGACCATGTTGGATAAACTTTGCATGTATAAAACTACCTTGATTCTACTCTGACACTTGATAGCTTGGCTGGGTATAGAATATTACATTGGAAATAACTTCATTTTAGAATTTTTATTTTTATTTTTTTGATACTGGGAATCGAATTCAGGACCTTGCGCTTGCCAGGTAGGCACTTATGCCACTGAGCTGTATCTCTAGCCCCTAGAATTTTAAAAATATTATCATATTATCTTCTAGCTTCCCATGTGATTTTAAGAAGTCCAAAGCCTTATGTAACATCCCTTCTCCCAGCCCCTGGATGCTTTAAGGATCGCTTTATATCTCTACTGTTAAGAATTTTATTTGTTTACTTTCTTTCCTTATTTCTTTATATTTGGAGAAAAGGATCTTTCTATGTAATTTATGCTGGTTTTGAACTCACTATGTAGCACAGGCTGGCCTTGAACTCATCATAATCCTCTTGCCTCAGCCTCCTGAGTGTTGGGATTTCAGGAGTACACCACCATACCCAGCTCTAGTGTTGTGACATTCTGATTATGTCTCATGGACTGGGTATATTTTCATCCACTGCACTTTGTATTCAGTGTTCCCTTTCACTATGTACATACTTTTTCTCCAGCTACTTTGAGTTTCTTTCTGAAACCTCTATCATTTGAATGTTGGACTTCCTAGACTAATCTACTAATTTTCTTTTCTTTTCTTTCCTATTTACATGATTGTGTTTTTTGCTCTTGGGGCAGGGGAGAAATTACATCAATTTTATCATCTTTTTTTTTTTTGTCTTTTTGAGACAGGATCTCTCATTTTTTTTATTTTAAGAAATAAAAGAAGGAAAACATATTAACAAACAGAGATCCATTTACAAAATAGCATACGAACAATACAAACAAAAGAGAGTTACAGACAAAGTTGTTGGAAATTAACAATGGTTGTTGTATTACTTATTGATATCGTCAAAGTGGTTTCTCAAGAAAACAGAGACAGGGGCTGGGGATTTAGCTCAGCGGCAAAAGCGCCTGCCTGGCAAGCTCAAGGTTGTGAGTTCGGTTCCCGGTACCAGAGAAAAACCAAAAAAAAAAGAAAACAGAGATGTACATGATTGCTCAAACAAGTAATCATTAGCTGTTCCTTTCTGTAGAGGAATAGAAGACAGTAGAGACAGGGTCTCTCTATGTTGTTCAGACTGACCTTTAACTCACTATGTAGCCCAGGCTGGCCTCAAACTCGCAGCAGTCCTCCTGCCTCAGCCTCCTGAGTGCTGGGATTACAGATGTGTACCACCATGCCCAGCTATCATCTAACTCTTCTATTGAGTTTATTTCCACAGTAATTTAAGAGCTTCCTTTTTTGATGTTCTCAGCATATAGTAGTATTTTTCATGCATCCTCTTCCTGATTTGTGAATAGAAAATCTTCTGTTGTATCTTAGACATATGAGTGAGGGTGACTTTTAAAGTTACTTCTGCAAACAGACAGTGCTTGGTCCTCCTTCTTTAAACCCATCACCACCCATTGGCCTAAGTGCAACTCGGACCCCTGTCTGCTTGCAGAAGTCACTTTTATCTCTTTTCTTCTGGGTCTCTTGTTATTTGTATATCCTTGGTTGTCCATCATCCTTGTAGATTGGCCCATATTTAATCCTGAGGTTTTAAAAGGTTGACCAGAAGTTCTGAGCCTGAGTGCATCTTCACCTTCGTCCTCAGGTACAGTGTGATATAAGCGTGCCCCATGACCCAAGTGCAAGGGTCGTAGTTCTCCAAGACTGTTTAATCAGCTACCATTCTCCATCTGCTTTTCACCTGCCAAATTGTGTCGCCATTATTTCTTGCTCCATTTTCTTTATCCTTGGGATTTATGCTTCTAACATATATTTTATGTTTTCTTTTTTCTTTTGGAGACAGGGTCTCACTATGCAGTTCAGGCTGGCTTGAGCTCACTTTGTAGCCCAGGCTGGTCTTGAACTCACAACAATCCTCCTGCCTCAGCCTCCCAAGTGCTGGGATTACAGGCATGCACCACCACACCTGGCTAACATATATTTTAATGTCAAGTTAGTGGAGCTTCAGTAGGGGAAAGTGTGTAATCTGGCATTTTTATACAAAAATTAGTGTTTTTATTTTACAAGAAATTACATTTTAATGATATTAGAACTTTGTCTTTACCATATTTTAGTGTATTTTAAATTTTGATTAACATTTTTTCCACTCCAAATATTTTTATGATCTTATGGTAAAAATTACCCTTTTTCCTTAAAAGCCAGTTTTTCTGAGCATTGTTTGTGGAATAAGCCATTCATTTCTTATTGAGAATTATGACTTTACTCCTCTCATTCTAAGTTTTTATGTGTCTCAGAGTTATCTGTGAAGCTGACAGCTTTTCCATTAATCTCTTTGTTGTGTCTTCCACTAGGACTGAACTTTTAAAAAATTAACAGTAACATTGAGCATGTTTCCCCTTATTACCCGTTCCTTTAAAAACTTTTTCAAAATTATTCTAACTTTCTCACCCTTCTGGATTAATTTTCAAAGTATTTTATTAAGTAAAACAATCTCATAGGGATTTTGATAGTAATTTTCTTTTGAGGCAGTGTCTTACCTTATAGTGCAAGGTAAGTGATTTTGAACTCACTATGTAGCCCAGGCGGGTCATAAACTTGCAGCAGTCCTCTTGCCCCAGCCTCCCGACTGCTGGGATTACAGATGTGTGCTACCACACCCAGTTGATAGTAGTTATATTGAAATCATATATTAATGGGATAATTGGCGTCTTTATGGTATTGAATTTTTCTTTCAAGGAACATGGTGTCTGTCTCATTTATGCAATCGTTTGTTTTCTATTAGGATTTTGTAAAAAATTATAATCCTAATTTATTCTATAATGTGAGTGTATCCTGTATTTTGTATTCCATTCTGAGAGCAGCATAGGCTGTCTGTCTCCTCAGAGGAAGATTCCTTGTAGGTCAAGGTCTTAGATCTTCAGGAATTAGAAGGACTTTCATGCTGCCCTCATCTCTTGTTGGTACAACTTTCAAACTTGCTGTAGCACCCTGGACTGAGTCCTGAACATGGAGTGTCTATTAGTCTTTACCCTTGAACCTCATGACTGCTGCTATGAGCGGGCACTGGATTCCTCCATGATTCTTGTCCTCAAAGAGTCTCAAAAGGAGAATCAGATGTAGGGATAAATGGTACAGACAGTGTAGTGAGTATAATAATATTGTTACATTCTAAGTGATAATAGTAGCAAGAAAAACACGTAGTTGACGTTCCAAAGTCAGAAAAATCATGGCACTTGACAAAAACTATAGAAGTTACTGGGAGGGTGAGGAAGAGCCACTGAGAACAGAATGTGATCCTAGATAACACCTGCTGTGATTCTGGCAGGATGGCAAACAGAGTCAGATACAGCTCCGTTGACATCTCAGGACAAACATCCCTTCTGCATCCCTCTCACTCTAAACCAGGGCAGTCCTCTCCGTTACCTGCTTGCAAAGCACCGTGCAACTTTCCTTCACCACACTTACGAGGTGTCCAACTTTCCTTCCTATTGGAGAGTTTTATGGACGGGGATGCTGTGTGCCTTTGCCTATGCACCATGTCTGAAGGCACGGTGTGTCCCTCGCTGGCGTGGGGCAGGGTGATGTGCAGGATAGAGCCAGAAGCTTTCTCACTCACCAAGTCCATCAGCCATGCCTTCTTTCTTCAAATGAGTACAGGGATGCTTAGGGAGAAGGCTGAAGATGACTTCTCCATACTTCCCGAAGCTTAAGTGTCCGGTTTTTGGACCAAAATGACTACAAATACAGCAGAGACGTCCCCCGAATCATTAGCATAATCAGCAGCTTGTTACTGTAAATCCTGTTATCAATTGTCCTTATAACTAACACCAGTTTGGTCCTATGACTCAGACTTTCCGGCCAGGACTCTGCCACCTCCTGGCCTAACCCCGACTGGTGCCTCAGCGGCACTGGTTTTCTTATACAGAGAACGCCGCATTGTTCTACCCACCTGGAAGGGTTCTAAGGCAGGGGTATGAAAACATCGTGAAGCTTTCAAATACCATAGGAACTTAGCATCATCCCCATGGACACGGTCCTGCAGCTTGGCCAGTTCCTCCGAAACTAATCCTCAGACTTCCAAGACACATTTCTGAGACTGCAGGTTTTGACACTTTACCTCTTTTTAGAGGACAAGCAAGTTGTTGTGATAAAGGAAAAATGATGTTTTCGCTTCTTCAGACTTGCGCGTGAAGATTGGGTGGTAAAGGGTAGCGGGGCAGCATGGTGGCCAGGGAGTCAGTCTGTTCTTCCAGGGGAAGTTGTAAAGGTGACCACGGAGCTTTGTACCCGGATCTCTGTCCATCTAAGCTCAAACTTGCCCTTCCTGTGATGGTTGCATGAGGCTAGGTGCAAATGAGATTGGGTGGGGAGTGGAAGGAACGAATGGAAGGTGAACTTGGATGGTCCTAGTGCAATGTGGTAGGTCCTTTCTATACCGTAACATACTGATGAGCCCCATTAAATCCTATTTGGAACAAGGTGACATAAGTAAATAGCTAAAATTAACCCATAGCATATCAGGAGTTGTGGGACATTGTTAGATCACTTCTCCCAAATCAGATCTACCAAAAGCAAAATGAAGAGTGAGGGAGAGAGAGCGTTGAAATAGACCCCATGATCTAGAAAGATAAGATTCTACTACAAAGTACTAGAAAGATAAGTACTAGAAAAGTACTAGAAAGTACTAGAAAAGATAAGTACTAGAAAGTACGAGAAAGATAAGTTTCAAAAATTACTCATGGATTGAAATAAAAGCAACACATTCCAATTAATACAGGTTGTGATTCCACACGTGCATCAGGTATTTACCCTTAAACATCCCCATCAGCCCTGAGAGCACATAGATGCTATTTTAAGAACCAGAGGAAAAGAAATAATCATAACTAAGGGGCAAAGCTGAAGCTGTGAAGCACCAAGAAGCCGAGCGGGTGCCGCAGACCAGAGCTATAGATGCAAGAAGGAAGCCTCACACCAGCCCAACCCTGTGGATTCCACGAATACAGAAGAAAACAGCAGAGATGGAAAACAATCATAGTGAACCCACCTGCAAGAGATGGGACTGCCCGGGAACAGTGAAACAAGTGCACGCTATAGTGTCTCTACTGAGAGGGAACACTAAAGAAAGTGTCCCGCGTGAACCCCTTTTTCAGGAAGCGGTCCTGCTCCAGGGAAAGATGCCTGCTAGGTACTGAGCTCTTCTGCACCCCAGTCTCTGGGATAAGCACTAAGACAGCTGCTCTTGCAGAGAGCACTGTTATCTTTATTTTACTGAAAAGGACACAAAGGCTACTACAAGTTGAGTGACATGCTGAAGTCACACAGGTGACAAGAGCTAGAGCTCTTAAACTTGCTTTTGGCCTTGTGCTTTTAGGTGATATCCTAGGACAGTGACAAGCCTGGAGGATGAGTGAGGAGACCCAAGTGGAGGCATGTCCTGATTCTGCTGCAGGTCCACGCTGTGACTTGGGCCCCACCTCCCTTGTCTGTGAACTGTTAAGCCCAGCCTACCTGACTTTCCAAGCACTCTTCTAGGCCTGCAGTGCTGTGAGTTTTTCTCACCAACACCCTAAGGTTTACAAGGGACATTGAGTCAGAAGGCACACGCAGAATAAAAGTGGGTTATATTCCTGGGCAAAGTTTTAAAAGAGTGAGTTGCCATTTTGGTAGCAGATGAAATGTACTGTGGAAAAAAAAGGACACAGATACAATCAGGGCTCCAGACACAACTGAGGCAAGTGCTACATAGAACAGTGAAGATCTAATAATGAAGCTGAGCACACATATCCCAAATATGTAGCAGGAAGGCTCGTGGAAGAAGTGGCCCAAGTGCACAAAATATAGAGCTGTGGGTCTATTGAGGGAATCGGAGTTAAAATCTATGTCCAGACTTTGCAAAGATAACTATTGTTATGGTTTGAGGCTTATTTTGCAAGGGAGAACAATATAATACAGGACACATAGTTTATATGATCATTTATAATAGTCACTCAAAAAATCATATACAAGAGAATGCAGAAATCTGTCCACACACCAAGACCAAGGAAACTAGCCGAAGGCCTGGATCCCATGGAAATGTCCTGCATGAGTCCAGCAGAAGACCTAGAGCTCATAACAGTGCATCCCATGAATCTACCTGGAGGCCCAGAGCCCAGAACAATATCTCATGCAGGCCTGTTTCACAGATCTGTGCTGCAAAGGCCCAAAGTGGAATCTAGAAAGTCTGTGCCAGTGGGTTGAAGGATCTGTGCTAGCAGGCTGAAGGATCTGCACTGGAGCCAGGAAGCAATGCTCAGAAGAACCAGAGATCCCCTGAAAGATACCACAGCCATCCTCAGCAACAAGGAGGTCCCGAGCTCCTCTGGTGATCAAGATGGCTGAGTTCCTATCAGGAAAGCCAACACAGCGAGCTTCTCCAGGAGACTGGCAGTGTACCATCTCCCCCTCTGGAGCCAGAAGGCGATACTCAAAGTGAGGACCAGAGCTCCCCCAAAGTGAACCAAAGCCATTCTCAGTGCCAGTGAGGTCCCAAGCTCCTCAGAGGATGAAAACAGCCAAGTTCATCAGGCAAGCCAGCATGATGAGCTCTTCCAAAACAATCACCTCCTTATAGCTTCCACCAGCTCCCACCAGCTTCTCTCAGCTCCCAACAGCCTCTTTCTCTCATTCTACCTCTTACGCTGCTGACAACAGTCCTCTGGTGGGCCTCTCACACCCAGCACTACACTTACTCAGTTCAGCTGGGAGTTATAAATTGACCACCAGTTATCAGTTCACTACAACTATCAAGCAAAAAAGGTATCGATAAGAAGCTAAGGGGAAGAAGTAGGCATTCCTAACAAAACAGGTGAAGAGGGGGAAAGAAATGATGAAAAATGAAATCAGAAGGTCTGAGTATAGCAACAAAGGAAGAATTTATTATTTTGTGAGCTTAATGATTAGAATGATATTATGTAGAAGCAAATAAATAGAAAAAATCTATCTTGCTCTTGAACACAAAGGATATTTAGCAATTACAAGAAGGCAGGAAGCTCATATACATTTTCTCAACTACATAGAATAATAACATGAATACACTTAGAAAGGTGGCCAGTTCCTGAAGATTTCAAAATATTCCCTTAAATAATTTCTGGGCTAGGGATGAATTGTTGCTTGCAATAATAGAAAATATCTTTAAAACCCCAACTAAAACTCACCGTCTAAGAATTATTATAAATCATGGCAGTATCAAAATCCTGTGTCATGGAGAGTTTATAACTAAGAAAAATGACGTAAAATCACATGACTGAATGCACATCTTTCATGGCTTAATGAAATCCAAATTAACATTTAAGGTTTCATTTCATACCTATGAAACTAGGAAAAAAAAACCCAAAAGGATAAAAATGAAAAACAACATTGGCAGGTTTTTAGTGGCAGCAGGCTCTCTGCTAGAGGGATGAAAATGAGATTGAATGAATTCCTGCCCTCCTGGAGTCCAGTAATAAAGAAATGGCAAAGACAGCAGGGGCTATTCAAGGTGGATTGTTTGTGAGCACAATCATAAAGCGTTTAAAGCAGTCACCGAGGGTTCACTTGTGACGACAAGGGCCGTGTTCCTCCAGAGAAATGTCAACTAGAACACAATGTAGGCCATCCTTATTCCCAAGAGTTGTGTTTCAAGAACCCAGTAGAAGCCAGGCGTGGTGGCGCACGCCTGTAATCCCAGCACTTGGGAGGCTGAGGCAGGAGGACCGTTGCGAGTTTGAGACCAGCCTGGGCTACAAAGTGAGCTCAAGTCCAGCCTGAACTACATAGCGAGACCTTGTCTCAAAAAGACAAAAAAAAAAAAAAAAACCCAAAAAACAAAAAACCAATAGATGCCTGAAACTGCATATAATACCAAGCCATACATATATAGTTTAATTTATAAATTAAGCGCAGTACAAAGTTAACAATAGCTAGTAATAAAATAGAACAATTATAATATACTGTAATAAAATTATGTGAACATGATCTCTTGAGTCAAGACAAATGTGAGATGTGATAAAATATATGGTGAATGTTTACATTAAAAATTTTATTAGTGTAAGCAACACATTGTTAATTCCTCTCTAAATGCTCCTCCTTGCTTTCAACACACACCCATCATTCCTGACACTTTCTGAGCTGTTTTGGAAGTCCTCTTTCATGGTGTCCTTATGAGATGTGGTGGGCCAGGGATATAGCTCAGCGGCACAGTGCCTGCCTGGTTGCTGAACTCACAAAGTTGTGAGTTCGATTCCCGGTACCAAAAAAAAAAAAAAAGATGTGGTAAAAAAATTATATACATAATGAAAGCTGCTGCTGAATGCCATCCAATGGAAAGGCAGACATGGCAGTGTCTCTTCAGCTACCTTGGTCACTGGACCTGGCACCATGCGACTTCTGCCTCTTCCCCAAAGTCAAAATGACCATGAAAAAAAAATGACCATGAAAGGGAATTATTTTGAATCAATTCAGGAAACTGAAGCAGCTATGGCGGTGCCACTAAAGACACGAAAGAGGAAAGAGTATTGGGGGGGCAGTTAATGGTAACGGGTCTGCTATAAATTAAAATAAATGTAAGCATCCACTGTACTTTTCAATCACATCTTGTATTAATATTTCAGACTGTGAGTGACTGCAGGAAACAGAAACCAGGGAAAGGGGAAACACAGATGGGGAGGTCACTGTACCCATGGGAGTTTGCCCTTCCCGTTGTAGCGCCAATACCTGGCGCTGGACGTGCACCACGCAGCAGGTCCTCACTCAGCATCTGATGGATGACTCCGGTGTGCTTAGGGAATTGCAGCAGAAAAGTAAAACACGAGTCTACGCTGCACAATTAGAACTAGCGCCCAGACTTAGATGTTCACTTCAAAGTCTCAAAAGGGATTTTGCAATGGTAGAAGA
The DNA here is from genome assembly GCF_000276665.1 of Chinchilla lanigera. Lineage (NCBI taxonomy): Eukaryota > Metazoa > Chordata > Mammalia > Rodentia > Chinchillidae > Chinchilla > Chinchilla lanigera. The sequence goes on from NW_004955494.1 coordinate 7,387,620, forward strand.
ACACATTCCCCTGCTCTGCACAGGTGCTTAGATTCATAATTTTATTTATTTATTTATTTATTTATTTATTTATTTATATTTCTTTTTGAGACAGGGTCTCTCTATGCAGTTCAGGCTGGACTTGTGCTCACTTTGTAGCCCAGGCTGGCCTCAAACTCTCAACCATCCTCCTGCCTCAGCCTCCCGAGTGCTAGGATTACAGGTGTGCACCACCACGCCCCGCTGTTCGTAATCTTAAAATGCAGAATTTCATATATATATACCACTACCTGTGTGTTCCAACCCTGTTTATTTTGGAGCCTGTGGGTCTCAATTCGTGAATCTTGATATTGGCCACACGCACACTGAACTTGCCTGAGGACTGACGTGCACTCGCTTGCCTGCGGCAGAGCTCAGGTGCCAGTCATTCGTCCAGCGTTCAGCCACGGCACGGAGCCCACTGGAGCAGCATGAAACCCGTTCAGTCATTCTCAAGAACAATCCTTCATGTTGTCTCCAGAGAGCCCTGATTCAAAACTTTCGTATTATTTCTAAAAAGTGCCTTGGGTTGGGGCCTGTGGCTGAGTGATACATGCGCAAGGCTCTGGGTTTGAGCCTCAGCCCTGGGAAAATATTTACATGAAGTTGGTGGGCTGCAGTGACAAATGCAGTCAAAAGTCTGGTGTCCTTATGCCCTCACGCCCACAATATCCATAGCAGATAGATTAAGTACACTTTCATGGCCTCTGACCCTCTAGGGCAACAAGGATTGTGGGAGGCTGACTTCCATTTGGGTCACCCCCATGGACATGTTAGCCAGGTGGGCATTGCTAGAAGTTCCTGCAGAAGCCAGAAGGAAAAGCCCACCAGATCCTGGGCAGGGGGTGCACCCAGAGCATGGCCTTCCAACTTGTTCCATTGCTGCTATAAGAAGGATCCTGAGGGCAGAGGTCTGGAGTTGCCATTGGTGTCTGGGGACACAAAGGAATCCGGTTACCTTGATTTTAGGCTGTGCAGCTCTGGATGGTGGAGGATAAGTTGTTGGGGAATAAGAAGGGGAACTGTGCATGTGTGAGCTGTGCTGAGATCTGGAATCTGGGACGGAGTTTCTGGAACCAGGGTGAAAAATGGTACCCCGCTAGGAATATTCACTGAGCTCAGTGCTCGCTCCACAACGTGCCCAAGCACTTAACTCCCTCTGGTTTTATAGCTCCAGGACTGGCGATGAGATTGGTTGTTTTTTCCCCTGCCTGCCTCTCCTTCCTGTCCAAAGATTGACAGTTCATGGGATGACTGGGGCTTGCAGGGGATCCCTACAGCTGTGAAGAACAGGGTCCATGTGTTGCCTGCATGCTTTGCTAGGACTTGGGTTCAAAAGGCTGATTGGGACCATCAATAGGCCGGTGTGGGAGGGTCTCAGAGTAATCACATCTTTTTCCTCCTGCAGGCTCCCCATTCTCCAGGGAGGCACGTTTGGTTTCGTGGCACCCTCTTTGGCCATGCTCTCCCTTCCAGCCTGGAAATGCCCAGAGTGGACACTCAATGCCAGCCAGGTGGACACCAGCTCTCCTGAATTCACCGAGGAGTGGCAGAAGAGGATCCGAGAGGTAACAGGACCAGGGAGGAAGTGGGAGGGTTGTGGGGGTGAGACAGGGGCTCCTGAGTCTGTCCATGTGTTCAACATTCAATATCCAGTCGCTGCCAAGAAAGACCCTGGGCTTTAAGGTGCTCTTGGAGATAAGACAGACACGAATCCTCCCTCGGGGAGCTACAGTCTGGTGTGTGTGTGGTTGGTGGGGCAGTATGGGAAGGACAGAGACATATTCCAAAAAGAAAACAGAAGAGGGGAATTTCAGGAACTCATAAGTATAATGAAGAAAAGGAAACAGGGGGATGGGAGGGGCTGGGGCTGCTGGGGAGGAGAGGGAAGATGAGTGTCCTCGGGCACATCCATCACTCAAGGGGGAAGAGTGTAAGTGACAGAGACTTTGATTTAATACACTTCCTGTTGATTTTTGTGCACGTAACGTACAGACCTTTAAAGCAAGGGGCGGCAAAGTATGATTCTTGGGTCAAATCCTATATGTGCTCTGTTCTGTGCTTTGGTTTGGTCTGGTTTTTGTTTTCTTTATTTTACTGCGCAGGAGCAAAAAATGCTGTTTATATTTTTAAAAGTTTTTTTGGCCCATAAAAATCTAAAATAGCTACGCTTTGGCCTTTGCCAGAAAGTTTGATAATTCCTGGTTTAAAACACAGAGCTCAGGATAGAGCTCCCCTTGCAGTCTGTTATCGTCTCCACCCTCTAGGCAGTCATGAACCCAGTTTTATCTGTGGTATATTAGCTCCCTCTGTTGGTGAAATATTATTCACCTTCACTATGAACAAAAAGACCTTTAAGTTTGAACTTCACTACCTATAATTGATTCACTGATTGGTTTAATTCACTGAGTCAACCTATTGGGGTGGATTCCTCAAGATACACTGAACTATATTTATCTGTACACGTCTCAAGGCTGGAAATACTGATTGTCACCAGACCAACTGTATATCACAATCCCAGCCACAGAGGAGGGCAATAGGAACGCAGCACCAGCAGGAGTGCTAGGATTCATGGAGCTCAAGGAGCAATAGAGAGGGAGAAGTGAGCAGTGATTCTATTTTGGAGAACTGGTGGTTTTAGAAGCAGCAGAAAACTGTAAAGAGATGGTGAGTTCAGTTTCCAATACCTTAGACCAATCTAAGCTTCACTTTCTGGCATCACAGTAATTTAAACTGCACAGACCCCATTCACATTACCAACATTAAAAAACGACAGATGAACTATATTTTCCAGTGCATACTTGAGTGTAAAGCCAGGGAGAGATACCACTTTTTAGAATCAAAGATGGAAATGATAGCCAGAATCATGGAGTTTATAATAGCAGGATGATGAATCAGACCCCAATATAGAACCAGTGGCTAGAAGCCTGGGTTTTCACGATTCACTGGTAGCCTGAAAGGGCATTCCCTTTAGGGAATGGAAGGCTGTAATAACTCTACCCACCAGCAGAGGGAATGAGCAAGGACGCTTTTTATTCTGCGCAGGGTCTGTGGGAAGTGTCAGAACATAGATTTGCATGAGAACCAGAAACTCCAGCACATGGTGGTGTGGGGGAAAGCTTTCAAGCTCAGAAAGAAAAACTCGTTCTGTCAAATAAGTACCTGGGGTTCTCAGCAAGAGAAAATGTAAAATCTCTCCTTTAGGATACTTTTGCATTCTAGGGTACACAAGATTTCCACAGGAAGTCGGGTGTGGTGGTGTATGCCTGTAATCCCAGCACTCAGGAGGCTGAGGCAGGAGGATCGTTGTGAATTCAAGGCCAGCCTGGGCTACAAAGTGAGTTCAAGGCCAACCTGAACTACATAGGGAGACCCTGTCTCAAAAAGACCAAGAAAAAGAAAAAAATAAAAGATTTCCACAGGAATAAACAATTCCCCTGAAAATGGCCCCACTGATGTAAATATCATAACATATTATGAAAGATACTCAGCAGAAACAAGATAAAATTGAATATTTTGAAAGAGGCTGTTCAATCAGTATTTTTAAATTAATTTAAGAGAATCAACAAACAATAAAAACCATAGTACAAAGGCTGGGGATTTAGCTCAGCGGCACAGTGCCTACCTGGCAAGCGTGAGGTCGTGAGTTTGATTCCCGGTACCGGAAAAAAACATAGTATAGAAGAAGATTAAATGAGTAAGAATAGGGAAATTTTAAAATAAAGCCAAACAGAACTTTAGTCATACAAATACATAATCAAATCATTGCAATTTTGAAATGCATATAATCATTAAACAGCATTAGATGTAGTAAAAGACAAATTAACAAATGGATTAAAAGATGATCTAAGGAAATAATCCAGAATACAGCACAGAGGGGTAAACAGTTGGGAAATATGAAATAGAGAATAAGAAATGTAGAAATAGAAGTCCAAGTTATATCTAATAGGAATTCCAAAGCTTGACAATAAAGAAATGGCAAAAGTGACAGCAGCAGAAGAGATGCAGTGGAAGATACTTTAGGACAGATGAGAGATGTGAATGCTACTCTCGCCAGTCTCAAATGGAGTAAATAAAATAAGTCCAATACTAGACACACTGATATAAAATGATATTTGTAATATCAAATACAAAGAGAATGTCAGGCATGGTGGTGCACACCTGTAATCCCAGCATTGGGGAGGCTGAGGCAGGAGGATCATTGTGAGTTCAAGACCAGCCTGGGCTACAAAGTGAGCTCAAGGCCAGCCTGAACTGCATAGTGAGACTCTGTCTCAAAAAGACTAAACAAAACAAAAAGAAGTACAAAGACAAAATGTTAGAGACAACATGAAAAAAACTGCATGCAAAAGAATAGCAAGTGATCATTCGGCAGCCTTCTCACCAGCAACATCAGAGACAGGAAAAAAATGGAGCACTTTAATTCCACATCATGCCGGGTGTTGTGGTGCATGCCCATAATCCCAGTACTAGGGAGGCTGAGGCAGGAGGATCCTTGTGCATTTGAGACCAGCCTGGGCTACAAAGTGAGCCCAAAGACCAGCCTGAACTGCATAGCAAGACCATGCCTCAAAAAGATTAAAAAAAAAAATCTATATCAGGCAAGACTGACTGCAAATTAAAGACATTTTCAATTAAATAAAGATGAAGAGAGCTTATTCACCCCAGACCTTTACTGAAATGACTACTCAAAGATATCCCTCAAGCAAAAGAAAATTATATCTTGAGTCAAGGAGTGGTAGAAAAATAGAGGAAAAAATATTTGGTAATAAGAAGTATTATTAGTTAACTCAGGATGCCATAACAAAACCCCAGAGACTGGGTGGGTTAAATAACAGAAGTGGATTTTCTTACAGTTCTGGAGGCAGGAAGTTGGATAGTGTGGTGCCAGCATGGTTGGGTTCTGGGTAGGCCCCTCTTCTTGGGTTGTAGACTGCTATTTTCTAGCTATGTCTGCACAGTCTTTCCTTGGCACATGATGTGGGGAGGGGAAAAATAGTCCTTTTATTAAAACAAGGGTGCTAATGATATCATGGAGCCCCCTCTACTGACCTCATCTAAATCTAATTACTGTTCAAGCCCCCATTTCCAAATACCATGGGAGGGGGCATAATTCAGTCCTCAGCAGTAGGTAAATCTGAGTACTGATTACAGGAAAATATAATAAAATTCATATTATTATAAGTAGGAATTCATACAATAAAATTTATACTTATGAGAGTATGAATTTTAAGAAATATACAAAAAATAAATATCTTGCAAAAATAATACAGACAGCCTAAGATGGTGATGGGAATTGAAGTTTTCTATAGTCATTATACTATTTTGGAGGATGTTAGAAAATTTAGTTAGCTGAAAACTTTGTTATATGAAGTGTTCACATTAAAAAGTTAAGAATAACTGCTAAAAAAAACAAAGGTGTAACATCTACACAGTTAGAGCTAGAAAGGGGAAGTAAAGTCAAGTCATGCAATCTGGAAGATCAGGGTTGGCAAACTACAGTCTGGGAGCCATTGCCTGGGTTTTTTTTTTGTTTTTTTTTGGTTTTGTTTTTATCTTTTTGAGACAGGGTCTCACTATGCAGTTCAGGCTGACCTTGAGCTCACTTTGTAGCCCAGGCTTGACTCGAACTCACAACGATCCTCCTGCCTCAGCCTCCTGAGTGCTGGGATTACAGGCATGCGCCACCATGCCCGGCCACCATTGCCTGTTTTTGAATAGCTATGACTAAGAAGAGTTTTACATTTTAAATAATAATTTTTGTTTTGTTTTGTTTTGCTTTCGGTACTGGGAATCAAACCAGGACCTTGCTCTTGCCAGGCAGGCGCTGTGCCACTGAGCTAAATCCCCAGCCCTTAAATGGTAATTTTAAAACATCCCAAAGAATAATATATACTGACATGCAAAAATTGTATGAAATTCAAATGCCAGTGACTATAAATAAAGTTTTATTGGAATACAGCTATGCTCATTTGTTCTCATCCTGTCTGGAAAAGTTGCAACGCAGCCTGTGTGCTCACAGAGCCTAAAACGTCCGCCAGCTGGTCATTTATAGAAAGAGTTTGCTCGCCCCTGCAGCAGAAAGTGAGCAAACAGAAACCCATGACAGCAAGATGTTCAGCGCATCACTGAATCATGCTAGTGTGCAAGCCATTGCCGTGTGATCAGTGGGTAATTCTGAAGCTGTTTCCTGAAAAGCTTCACATTAAATGAAGCTGTCCTACAGGCAGTGGGAAACACGGCTGGAGAGAGGAAGATGGTGCCGTTCCTCCCACTTCCTCTGGGTTCCAGCTCTGCCTCTGCTCTGCTTGCGAGGCACCATCTAGGGGTGGCTCGGTCTGGCCATGAGCAGCAGCGGCTGGGGCCGCCATGGTGGCCAGGGCTGGGCTGAACCTGCTCCTTCCCTTCAGCTGCAGGGCTCCATCATGGTGGCTTCCTGCGTGCAGATGCTGGTGGGCTTGTCAGGCCTCATTGGCTTTCTCATACGCTTCATCGGGCCCTTGACCATCGCTCCGACCATCGCGCTGGTGGCCCTGCCTCTCTTCAACTCCGCAGGCAACGATGCCGGAACCCACTGGGGGATCTCCGCCCTGTAAGTACTCTGTGGGGAGGGCAGCCCATCTACATTTTCATTTTCTGTGGAATATCACCTAGCAGGATCTGGTGATACAGTAGGAATCTGTAGTAGATACAGTAGGATACTATATCTGGTGATATAGTAAGAATAGTAGGATCTGGGATATTGGCAAACTCTTGTTTACAAATACTTTAGTGAACATTATCATACTTTGTGTGCGTGTGTGTGTGTGTGTATTGGGGATTGAAACCAGGGCCTTCACACTGAGCCACACCCCCAGCCCTTTTATGTCTATTTTTTTGTTTTGTTTTGAGAAACCATGTCACTTAAATTGCTAATTTGCTTTGGCTAGTCTCAGACTTATGCTTTTCCTGTCTCAGCATCCCAGAAGGTTGGCCTTCCAGGCTATCAAACCTTTTAAGAACCAGAGTTGCTACTTATCATTCATTCATACTGTTATTTACTTTAACTTATTAATAACCACAGATCATGACTTAATCACCAGCAGTATATAAGAATGCACTGTTTACAAAAAGTTGATCCTATGGGTCTCTTGCCAACTAGGTTTGCATGGAGTGGGGAAGGGTGTAAAGGCGGGCTGTCTCAAACACGGTACAGTCGGAGATGTAGGGGGCTCAGATAGGAGTCCCTGTGCAATCTGGGACAGCCACACGTCATACAGAGTCATAGGGTGCAGAGGAGGTGAAGACAGCCAGCTGGGAGGGTCAAGAGGCTTCATGCAGCCTCCTCACTTGAAGGAGCTTTGAAGGCACTCCGGGGCGACGCTGTCCCTCACTCTGCCCTCTGTGGTCTCAGGGGAGGTGTGAGCACCATCAGCCTTGTGTGCCCTCTGCTCAGGATGCGCTGGGCTCGCAGATGGGGTATGGTGGTTCCTTCCTGTTTCAGGACTATCTTCCTCATCGTGCTGTTTTCTCAGTACCTGAAGAAGGTCGCGGTGCCGGTGCCTGTTTACAGAGGAAGGAAGAAACGTCGCACCGCCAAGTTCTACGTGTTTCAGGTCTTCCCTGTGAGTAGCGCCCCTCGCCCCTTACACTCTGAGTGGATCCCCGGACAGAACACCTTCTGCACGCCCCGAGGGTCCCCAAGCCTCTGCTTCCCAGTGTGCGGCAGGGGCTCCTCCTAGGGCAGGGCGCAGCCCGCTGGAGTATGGTATGCGCCCTAGCAGTTGCCGGCCTGCTGCCCCGCCCCGCCCAGGTCTGCCCCGCCCAGGTCTGCCCCGCCCAGGTCTGCCCCGCCCAGGTCTGCCCCGCCCAGGTCTGCCCCGCCCAGG